>NW_017731586.1:1550675-1554771 GCF_001890085.2 Hipposideros armiger
GCTGTTGCTCAGAGCTCAAACTCTTGAGCGAGCTCTTAACCAACTGAGCCACTCAGCCGGCCCTCCTCTTATTCTTCTTTATCTTACCTCCCTTTTATTTTTTCAATTACAGTTGACCTCCTCCAGAATTTTTAAATTTCACAATGATGTTCCTGCTTGTGGGTCTTTTATTTTTAGCCATTGTGCTGGACACTTAGCGGGCTCATTGTATTATATATAGAAATGTATGTCCTTCAGCTCTGAGACTCTGTCTCAAAAGTTTCTTTAATTTTGTCCACTCTTTCTTTCTGGAACTCCTACTATCCAGATGTTCGACTTTTGAAAACAGTCTTTAAATTTTCTTTCTTTTTTCTCTTACTTTTTTTTTTTTCTTTTGGACTTGCTGCAAGGGAGATTTCCTCAACTTTTCATTCCAATCCTATTTAATCATTCATTCTGCTATCATATTTTAAATTTCTATAAGCTCTTTCTTCTCTGAATGTTTCTTTTTCATAGTATCCTTATTCTTACTGCATATCTTTTCTTATTTTACTGAGGATATTAATGATAGGTGGTTTTTTTTCTTCTCTCTGCATTGACTTTATTTTCTGCAAATTACATTTTCCTGTTTTTTTGGTTTTTATTTTTGTGTTTGTTTTTGCCTCTTTCTTATTAGAAACTTTCATCAAGTATCTGGTGGTCCTTAGCTATCTGCTTATATTTAAGAGTGGGCTACTATAACACTAATTGGATGCTTTTCTGATGATGAGGCTTGCCATTATAGGTTGATCTAGCTGAACACAAATATAAAAGGAATGGCCCTTAACCAAAGAAGAGATTGTAACAAAAGGCTCAGATTTTAATAAATAAATGTTATTTATGTTAGGACACTTCTAGCTATTAAGTTCATAAAGTAGCACTCATACTATATAAAACTACCAAAATTAAAATGTATTAATATCCTCTTTCATCATTGATTTCAAGAAAAATCTGTTGTCTTCGTACAGTTTCAGTGATAGACTAACTTCCTCTTTGACCTTGTGACTTATAATTAGCCCGGCCACAGTCCTGCAGTGGTTGGCAGTGTTTGAAAATAGGAGTGGGTCAGGCCAGTTACTCCCAACCCAAATGAACATTTCAGGCTTGCATACAATCCCAAAAGGAAAGAGATAAAAGGTAAGCATGAAGAACTCCGGCTATTTTTCAGGGTTTATTTTCCCCTAGAGATAGTTGTTTGATTTTCCTATGGCCTTTCATCATAGAGACTGTCCTAGAAATTCAAGCCGCAAACCTCATGAAAGTTTGAAATAGTTCAGAAAAAATTATCAAAGCCTTAAAGAAATCGAGGTTCACTGATGTCAAATAATTGGGATGTTTATGGCAACAGAATAATGTCTAATTCCTTAACTTTTATGAAAGTTACTGATGTTTGTTCATGTGTTGAAAATGTCAGACACCAAACTATTAACAGTGACTCCAGGAAGTAACATTTGAAGTAGAGGTGGGAAGTACAGATGTTTAATTTCTTACTATACACACTTTTTAATTGTTTGTTTGGTCACAATAAACACATTATTGTTTTCTAAGTATGAAATGGTACTCTATAAAAACCAAAACAAAGAGCTAAAATAAATAAGCTTACAAAACCTGCTGATATATGCAATTTGGAAATCAAATGTAATGGTAAATATCTCAATTCTCCAGTATTACAACATAGCTGGGCTATACCTAGAATCAATTAGGCTTGCAATTTGACTGCAAGAAGTAATAGGAACTCAATTACTGTGGCTTAACTACATAGAAGTCTGTTTTATTCACATAATAAAAAGTTCAGAGGTAGGCCCAGCAGGTAATTTCATAGAATGAAAAGTCCATAGATAATTTCATAGGTATAGAAAAGTCCATAGGTAATTTCATAGAATGAAAAGTCTTAGCTCCTTTCACTGTCATCCTTAACATGTATATTTATTCTCCCAAGTTCACAGTTGGCCATTCCACCTTCAGGCATAAGGTCATACAGAAGTGGGAAGGGCAGAGAGCAAAAGGCATACAGCAGCTAAGAATACTTACTTAATTCCGCCCTGAAAGTTGAGGATTGGGGTATGTAGAAATGAGAAAGTTGTCAGAAAAGCAGCTAGCCCGAGTTAAAAAAATGAATACAATTCACTGCAATACTATTATTACTTCAAAACACTGGAAATATAATAACTAAATGTCTGAGACTTGGAACCAGGAAAGTTGGTTGGGAGCCTTCAGAGTAGCTGGTGAGTATGCTCCCAGCATATCTTCTATAAAAGCTTATTAGCATCCTTGGTCCCAGTTATTCATGCACAGACTTGCCTACACTTGGGAGCAAAGCATTTGGAGCAGCTCACTTCTGGGCACCTGTGGCAGAGAATCAGGAAGACTGCTGGACTTCCTCTGTCCCAGAAGAATTAACTCCACCTTCTAGAAGAAGAAATCAAACTCTTCCTTGCTGACTTCTTTATTCTTCCATGAAATCTTCCTTGATTATTCAACTCTACACTGAGTTCTCCCTTTTCTGACCTGCTATAGCAATTATCTGCTCATCAAAACCACAAGTTCTGTATACTGTTATATGGATTTTACAAGACCATGTCTAAGTCCAGTGTGTGTATCTCAGAGGCTAGTTCTCCAAGCAGGACGTCCTTGGGCATATGAGGGTAAAGAAGGTTCATGGATATTTGGACCTCCAAAGACACCCTTTAGCTAGTTTAAAAGAGCAGCATGAACCTCAGAAGGATTCTGTTAGATGACCTTTAAATTGTTAAACAGTATGATCTTCCCTTCTGGGGACAAATCTTAGCCAGTATTCTTACTCTGGTGGCTAGAAGTGTGTGCTGTCACAATAGGAGATAAATCACATCAAATTGGAGTCATGCACATTTAGTATACAGCCACAACTGTAAACCTTCTCTAAGCGTGCTGTCAGCACCCCCGCGATAGTCCTTCCTGTACCCATGGGTGGCATTTCCCCAGCAGTTGCCATGTGTCCTCCTCCTCTCTTCTCTCTTCTCCATCATAAAAATCTGACAAGTTCATTCCTAATAAGGCCGCGAAGACTGATGGGATGAGACGTTGCCTTCTCCCTGAAGTACTTTAACAGAGGACACAAGCATAAGCCAATACAATAGAAATGTAATGGTGGAATTTCTGGTATCAACAAAAAAGTGAAGAGGGTTTTCTTTTGTGTAAGAACTTTCCAGATACTCATCAAACTACTACATAGGAGTAGCCAACTATTCTCTGTTATTAACAAATAGCTCCTATTTTTTTCTTTATAGAATTTCATAAATGAATTCACACTTTATAAGTGTAATAAATATCATTTGAATATGCATATTTCCAAGCTGCTGAGTCATGAGTTAAGAGAGGCAGTAAAAAACAGTGTTAGGATCATGGGCTTAATTAAGTCTAGCTACCTGGGTTTCTACCTACACCATTGAGGCAAGTCACTTAAATGTCTTTGTCCTTCATCCTCCTCATCTGTACAATCTGAGATAATAATATTATTTGCCCCATGAGGTTACTGTGAGGATTAAATAAAACCATACATATGAACATTTAGAACTTTGCTTGACACATAGTCAATGCTCTATATGTTAGCAGCTGTTAGTAGTAAGATTTATTTTATTTCCAAATAAATGAAAAACAGAATATTTACAGCTAGTAAATTATAGATTTTTGGCAGACCTTTATGTTTTAGTTTTCCATGGCTTTATAAAGAATATTCAAGGGCCAGCCGAGTGGTGCGTTGGTTAAGAGCTGGCTTGGGAAGCCAGAGGGCCCCAGTTCGGATAGCACATATAAGGGCCAGTGACACTGCCCTCTACAGCTAAGATGCTGAACAACAGCTCAACCTGGAGCTGGGCTGCCATGAGTCGCAGGCAACAGCGTGGGCTGCAGCCCCTGCTGCAGTGGGTTGCCATGGGCTACCGTGTGTAGTCAGCATGAGTGGTGGTCCAGAAGCTGGCAACTGATCTGCCTCCCCCAGGAAGAGAGCAGTGATGGTGCCAACTTGGGCCAGTGAAGCAATGTCCTCCACAACTAGACTGAAGAACAAAACGACAGCAACTTGTCTGTTCCCCTTCCCCCA
>NW_017731586.1:1555576-1641430 GCF_001890085.2 Hipposideros armiger
CTCATGACAGCCCAGCTCCAGGTTGAGCTGTTGTTCAGCATCTTAGCTGTGGAGGGCAGTGTCACTGGCCCTCCTATGTGGGATCCGAACCGGGGCCCTCTGGCATCCCAAGCGAGTTCTTAACCATCGCGCCACTCGGCCAGCCCTGTCAAAGTATTTTTAAACATATTTTTATGTCTCTTCTTTTTCTTAAAGTTACTTGAAAATGCAGTCTGAATAAGAAAAAGTTATGTCATGTTATCATATTGCACATTCTTTTATAAGATAAAAAAACTTGGAGCTAAGGCAATAGAGTTACTTTTTGTTTTAATAAAATAAATTCTACATAGGAAATAAAAAAATAGTCTAAAATACTGGCCATAGTGTATTCCTCCAAACAAATAAATTATAATATATTGTGTTTTTCAAAAGAAAATGCTATCAGAAGCTGAGTCTAAGTTAGTAGAACAGCAACTTGCGGAAGAAAACAAGCTTTTAAAGGAGCAAGAAACCATGCAAGAGGTGGTATTCAGCCTTGTCCGCATGACTCAAGCCAAAATTGATGAGAAGGAGCAAAAATCCAAGGATTTCGTGAAAGCTCAGGTAACTGCATTTTTGTAACCATCCATTAATTACTATAAGAGTTCAGGATAGTCTCATTTTAACATAATGTTCATTAGAAAGCTACAATTGTTAAGTCTCCTTCAAGTTCCAGTGACTATACAACTTCCCAAAGCAAGACTCAATTATGCACTGAAAAACAGTCCCAGGATTCAATTAGCAATAGTCAACAGTCCAGAGTGAGAAAGAGCTGGATCAGTCACTGTGAGCAAAGGATTTGAACAGATAACAATTTCAGTACAAATAAGGTGGTGGACATAGCTGACAGCTGCACAGGCCACATATATCTCACATCCAACTGTAATTTGCCTAGGAACAACTCAAGAGTGGTAGCATTAGACCACTCTCCTTCTAAAGTACTTCAAGCCAGCATCATTTAAACCAGTGCTAGCATACCCTGAGTTACTGCTTTACTCCATGACTTTCTTGGGCTCCCCACAAAGGTACCAGAGTTGACCCAGTGCAACATCCCCAAACCAAAACAACAGTGAAACCAATAGCAAAAACAATCCTCCTGCCATGCTAGCTAAAACTCCAATATCAAAAGAATGTATTCCCCTTAAGGATTATGTCTGGAGATTCCCTGTTAAAAATAAATATGATATGGAGTGTTTCTGATCAAGATGGCAGAGTAGGTAAACACAGTGGTCATCTCTAATGACTACATCAATTACAACTAAACTACAGAATAACCATCATTGAGAATCACCAGAAGTCTAGCTGAACTGAAGTCCTACAACTACGGACATACAGAAGAAGCTACCTTGAGACTCGTAGGAGGGACAGAGATGCAGAACACACCCACATGTGACCATTAAAAACTGGGAGGGATATCTCAGCTGTGGAGACTTCTCTTCCCCCCCCCCCCAGAAGCAAGGGGACCAAGCCCCTC
Organism: Hipposideros armiger; assembly: GCF_001890085.2. NCBI lineage: Eukaryota > Metazoa > Chordata > Mammalia > Chiroptera > Hipposideridae > Hipposideros > Hipposideros armiger. The sequence goes on from NW_017731586.1 coordinate 1,557,069, forward strand.
CCCAGCCCAGGCTTCCAGTGCCAGGGAGAGAAGTCCCAATAACTTCTGGCTGTGAAAACCAGCAGAGATTGTGGCTGAGACAGAAGGCAGCTACACGCCTAGGCTCTCCTCTTAAAGGGCCCATGCACTGACTTACTCTCTGATGGACTTACTCACTCTGAGCTCCAGCACAGGGGAAGCAGCTTGAAAGGCACCTGGAATATATGGAGAGGAACTGAATTGTCTGGCTTCAGGGTGAGGGCTGGAGGGGCACCTTTCTTCTGGATGGAGGAGCTGGTGGAAGCCATTGTTTCTTTGTTGAGCCTTCCCCCTGCATGCAGACACAGGCAGATGCCATATCTGAGTCTCTATCAAACTGGCTGCTATCAGCTTTCCTCTGCCCCGCCCTAGTGATTCCCTGAGACCCTGCCCCACCCAACTTTCAGGCATGCCCAAGCTGCTTCCAGTGGCCTTTCTGTATAAACGGCCTGCCTTGGCTCATGCTGCAGACATTCCTAAAATCTCTCAAAGGTTCACAAAACCCAAACAAGCAGCACATGACTCCATCATGTCCCATACCTCTGGCTGAGCACTGACACTAGCAACAGCCAGCCTTGGTTCTCAGGTTGGCCTCTCAAAGAATGTCCAAGCCCAGCATGGGTAGCAGCCATCTCTGGATTGCTTTGTGGATCATGCCAAGTGGCCTTGGGCAGGGCACAGACTGCGGCTGAATTTAGCCTGCAGCAAACAGGTTCCGTTCCAGGAGGCCCCATGGCTGGGAGGCCCAGTTGCCAGCTTTGGACTAGCCTGGAGCATCACCCGGCCACATCCAAGGACTACACACCCAAAGGGCAGACTGGGCAGACATCAGAGCCTCGCTAAAGTAAACCCTGCTCTGTAGGGTCAGCCCATGCAAAACAACTTCTCCACTGTAGTAACCACCAGTCTTTACAACCCATCAGCCCAAGGGTCAGTCCCTCCCATTGGTGTGCCAACAGCAATCAAAGCTCAACCACAACAGGAGGGTACAACATACAACTATATGAGGGACACACCTGGAGGACGCGGCTCTGGTGACCAGGGAGACTGCACCACTGGGTCCCAAAGGACATCTATTATATAAGGCCACTCTACTAACACTGGGAGGCATAGCAGCCCTACATAGAAACAAACACCAGGAGGCAGTCAAAATGAGGAGAGAAGAAACAATTTCCCAAAGAAAAGAACAGAACAAAACTCCAGAAAAACAACTAAACAAGATGGAGACAAGCAATCTACCAGACACAGAGTTTCAAACACTGGTTATAAGGATGCTCAATAATCTCAGGGAAAACTGTAACAAAGAGATACAATCATAAAAATGAAGATAGAAAACAGAAAAAAGAACCAGTCAGAAATAAAGACTATAATAACTGAAATGAAGAATACATTAGAGGGAATTAATAGTAGATTAGATGAAACAGAGAATCAAATCAGTGATTTGGGAAATAAGGTAGCAGAAAACACCCAATTAGAACAGCAAAAAGAAAAAGGAATCCAAAAAAATGAGGAGAGTTTAAGGGGTCTCTGGGACAACATCAAGTGTACCAACATTCTCATCTTAGGGGTACCAGAAGAAGAAGAGAGCGAGAACAAGGAATTGAAAACCTATTTGAAGAAATAATGACTGAAAACTTTCCTAACCCAGCAAAGGAAATAGACATACAATCCCAGGAAGTGCAAAATCCCCAAAAGGTAAACCCAAAGAGGCCCACACCAAGACACATTATAATTACAATGGCAAAGGTTAAAGACAAAGAGAGAATCTTAAAAGCAGCAAGAGAAAAGCAGTTAGTTACCTACAAGGGAGCTCCCATAAAACTATCAGCTGATTTTTCAACAGAAACTTTGCAGGCCAGAAGGGATTCACAGGAAATCTTCAAAGTGATGAAAAGCAAGGACCTACAACCAAGATTACTTTACTCAGCAAAGTTCCCTGAGATTAGAATTGAAGGACAGATAAAGAGCTTTCTAAACAAGGAAAATCTAAAGGAGTTACTCACCACTAACCCAGTATTACAAGGAATGTTAGAGGGACTTCTTTAAGACAAAAAAAAGATAAAAAATATGAATAATAAAATGGCAATAACTACATATTTATCAACAATTACGTACTTTCAATGTAAATGGGTTAAATGCTCCAATCAAATGATAGGAGGGCTGAGTAGATAAGAAAACAAAACCCTTACATATGCTGCCTACAAGAGACTCATTTCAGATCAAAAGACACCACAGACTGAAAGTAAAGGGATTGGGAAAATCCCTTCATGAAACTGGAAATGTAAAAAGGAAGCTATAGTAGCAATACTTATACCAGAGAAAATTGACTTTTGAAGGACTTCTGGGTAATTATTTAAAGAACCCCAAAATACTAACTTCGAGGGGACATGTGCATCCACATCTTCATTACAGCATTGTTTGCAGTGGCCAAGACGTGGAGGCAGCTTAGGTGTCTGTCAATGAAAGAATGGATAAAGAGGAGGTGGTACACATATACAATGGAATATTGCTCAGCCTTGAAAGGAAATGGGCTCTTGCCATCTGTGGTGGCATGGATGGACCTGGAGGGTATTGTGCCGAGTGGAGTATGTCAGACAGAGAAAGAAAGATGCAATGTGATTTTGCTTATATGTAGAATCTAAAGAACAAAATAAACAAACAAAATTCATAGATATAGAGAATATTTTGATGGTTGCCAGATGGGAGGGGGGTTGGAGGGTTTGGGTGAAAAGGGGGAAAGTATTAAGAAGTACAAATGGGTTGTTGCAAAGTAGTGATGGGGGTGTAGAGTATAGCATAAGGAATATGGTCAATAATATTGTAATAACTCTGTATGGTATCAGATGTGTACTAGGTATATTGGGGTGATAGATGGGAGGGAGTTAGGGGGCAGGGTGATAAAGGTGAAGGGATTAAGAAATACAAATTAGTAGTTACAAAATAGTCATGGGAATGTAAAGTAAAGCATAGGGAATATAGTCAATAATATGGTAATAACTATGTATAGTGTCAGGTGGGTACTAGACTAGTCAGGGGAATCACTGCATAAATTATATAAATGTCTGACCACTATTCTGTACATCTGAAATTAATATAAAATAATATTGAATGTCGACTGTAATTGAAAAGTTAAAAAAGGGGGAAAGGTGAAGGGGAATAAGAGGTTCAAATTTCCAGGTATAAAACAAGTCATGAGATTGTAATATACAGCATGGGGAATATGTTCAATTTTGTGATAATGTGCTACCATGTCAGATTGTTGTTTGACTTCTTTAGGTATGTAAATGTTGACTAACTATTGTGTACACCTGAAACTAATATTGTATGTTAGCTACATTTTAATAAAAATTTTTAAAAATGAATATGATATGACATATTACTAAACTAGAAAACCTAAATTCACCATGTGGCCCAGATGTTGGGTGTTTCTAAGTGCAGCCTTTGTTCTAATTCTGAGCACTTAGTTACATGGAGTAGCACCTCTTCTTGTTCTCCAGAAAGGACTCACATCAAAGCATTATTGAGCAATGAGGTTAAATAAAGATTTTCCGGAGAAGACTGAGGAAAACCACAGAACCCACAGCAAATGCTTCCAATTCCAGTTAATAAACAAAAATTAACTCTTTGTTCCCCCCCCCTCCCCCTTAGAACACTTGAGAGCTTAGCATGGTCGGCCCAATAGAGTTCATGGAGTAGCTGGGTTTCACAGAGTTAAAAAAGGAAAGACGGTGGCCAAAGAGGAATGCAGGAGAGAAGGCAGCCAGAGAAAACAGCGTGGCTGAGGGGAGAAGGCTGAGGGACACTTGTTACCAGGAACAAGGATCTATTTTATGAATTATATAATTTTTAAATTAATCTCAAAAATTGAAATGTGTGTTATCTATGTGTCGCTAATCTATGTAAACCAAGCCTCATTATTATTATAAATGAGCTCATTCCTATAAAAGCACACAATTCTTTCTCTTGAAAAATGGAAATCAATAAAGGGAAAATATTGTTTTCCTTAAGTATTCTTAGCATGGGGACTTAGTCTGTTAAACATTAGCTGTAATAAGCTGTAATTTCCCTATGACAACAGTCGATCTTATCATTTTATTTCACAAGTCATCTACATTCCTTAAAAAAAGACAAAAGGTGAAGGGAAAAACCAATGCTGCTATTATCCCCAAGATGGAATGGATGACACTAACTTTTTATATCTGTTGAATTCTTCACACATATAGTTACTTAAATAATATTCGTTTCTTCCTGATTTCTGTTCTCACTGAGAACAACATAAAATTGCTACATCAATTTTGGCTCTGACGCCTAATTTCTTTTTAATCACTCATGCCAAATGGATTTTGCTCTCACCGTCCTCAACAGAAGGATGACTGACAGAAACTATTTCCTCTGGCTGCTACCAGCAAATACTTAATCTTTGAATGTGTTTCTTACCCTAGATGAAGGACCTAGTATCTTTATATTTGAAGAATGTAACTAGTGTACTTAGCACTTAGTATATTTTTAGGATTTTAGAACTGTAAGTGCTGTCTTCTAAAATATTCATGTGTCATCTGTAACAACTCCTTACGGCTGATGGCTGATCTCAGCATGGTGCTTCACTGTGTAGGAAAACACACCCAATATACAAAAGAATGGAAAAGTACTTTAAAATCATGGCTTCGGTCTCTCACAAAATACCACAGAGGATTCAATTCATAACATTGATCAAAACTTACTAGAAATCCTCTTCCCTAATCTATCCTCCACAAACCCCTCAGTCACCCAGCCCAGCCATGCTATTCATAATCACTCTTTGGCTGCCTCAAAAGTTCCCCAAGCGTTTCCTCAAACCCATTTTGTGCAGGCTCTTTTCTTTTCTTGTCTCTCATTCTTTCACTTCCTTAATTAACTCTGTGTCCTAGCCAGTGCCATTCAGTTCAGCTGGCCAGGCAATTTTCAGATCTCTCCCTCTCTTTTCCCCCTGACCTGCATAACCCAACTGGCCAAGATAGAACTTTCCTTATGGATAGGAAGGAGATGGGTGGGGCTGGGGCTATTTATATGTTGATGGTGGTGGGCTTCTTTTAAATTATTATTTCACACATAAATTTTATATTTTAGCAAAGATATACTAACATTGTGAAGGAGATCAAAGCAAAGGATCTTGAAATCAGGATACACAGGAAGAAACAACGTGAAATTCACAGGAGGTAAAGAATTACATGATGATTTATCTACTTAGGTGCAGGGGAGGGACAAATCTTTATTTCACAAGTTTCAAAAACACTTGTGTTTTCACAGACTCGGAGAGTTTGCTAAACTGTATGACACTGTTCGAAATGAAAGAAACAAATTTGTTAACTTACTTCACAAAGCTCACCAGCAAGTAAATGAAATAAAAGAAAGGCACAAAATGTCATTAAATGAACTGGAAATTTTAAGAAATAGTGCAGTTACTCAAGAAAGGTAAGTGTTATAATAACTATTGTCCTTTCAAAGACTTCTGTTCGGATTCATTGAACTCTAAAATACCCCAGGGATAATAAAATAGAAAATAATAATCTTTTACAAAGTTGGAGAATCCCTTGCTCAGACACTTTGCTTTACTGGTGATAATCGAAGCACTGAATGTGATTCCATAGTCATCTTCTGTTTGGGAGCCCTCTATTTTTCAAGTGAATGAAAAAGTATAATATAAGACTATGCTTACTATATTTATTTTCATTTACCCAGTCAGAAAGAAAAACACCAATTTGATAATTTGCATTTAAAGTTAGAAGACAATCTACATGTTTATCAGCTCGCATCCCCTGCTGTAGATTTGAAGCATCTTGTGTTCTTATGGGAGGCAGTACAACAGAGTGGTTAAGACAGGTGGCTTTCTAGACTCAAATCCCAGTCCTGGCACTTACGAGCTGTGTGACCTTGAGCAAACTACCTTACCTCTCTGGGCCCACTTTCCTTACCCATAAAAGTAGCCCTTATTTTATAGGACTTTTTATTATGAAATGAGCTAATCCATGTAAAAGTACTCAGAAGTGTCCAGCAAATGATTGTTTGTTTGTTTTTTTTAACCTATTATTTACCAAGTGCCAACATCTGTTGGACTCTTTCACTTATATTTAGTCCCTCATCTAGTGAGTCTATAAAGCCTGAAATTTTCCTTGCGGCCATCAGTTTCCTTTCATATTACAAATATTATACAATAGGCTCTTGTGTATGGGTAGTGAAGGGGTGGGTCGGGGAGGGGATTAGTATAAAGAGGAAAATCTAATGTCCTAATCAGGTTCTCATCCTACAAGAAAGTAAAATATCATTTATAGAGGCCATACATTACCGTATTTCCCCATGTATAAGACACACCCTTTTTCAAAAACTTTGGGGTCTAAAAACTGAGTGCATCTTATACAGTGGTTGTAGTTTTTTTACTTGCATTTCCCGCTTTTTTGCGCTTGTTGTCTGCACTCACTGTTTCGCACTTGTTACCTGTATATTACAGTAGGTTATGTTTTGCCACCTTCTGCTCAGAAATGGCTCAGAAAAGATTTTTGTACAGTGTTGAATTCAAATTAAAAGTGATCCAGTTTGCAAAAGTGAATGGAAATCATGCTGCTGAATGTAAGTTTGGTCCTCCTCCAATTGAGAAAACAATCCGAGACTGGCTACAGGAAGAAGAAACCCTACTGAAAACGCTACGGCAGAAGGCCATGAGAGGCAATATATGAAGATAGTGATTCGTCATCAGACACAAATGAGGACAAGCTAATGGCTGGGAGTTTTGACAGTGATGAGGAGTTGTATGAATTTTATGATGAATAAAAGTTGAGTTCAATAACTTTATGTAATACTTTTTTTTTCAAATTTCGGGCCCCAAAATTAATATGCATATTATACATGGGGAAATATGGCAATTCAGCATTTATTGTGACGCTATACTGAATCGGGCATCACCTTAGGTCCAATGGACATTATCAGATATACCATCTGTGTCTTCAAGAGAGCAGTCTTAAGAGAGCAGTAAATGAATTACTATAGTCTCTTACTTCAATAAAGGGGGGCAGCAGAGGTTTGGGGCACAAAAGAAAGATGTTCTAATCCGGATGGAGAGGGAATCTGAGACCTGGGGGGATTACAGGAATTCCTGAAGAGTATCATATGATGAATATCATTATTATTACTACCACTATTGTCATTTCAAGGGATATACTAAAGCAAGAGCTACTTTGATATGGCTTGTGTTTCAGAAATCTTCACTGTTTTTAAAGTAACTAAAGAAAATTGTCGTCTTACTCATTTCCCATTATTTTTAAAGAAAGCTACAAAATTCCATGCTGAAACACGCCAACAATGTTACCATTAGAGAAAGCATGCAAAACGACGTGTGCAAAATTGTAGTAAAACTTCAGGAAATGAGAGAGAAGAAGGAAGCCCAGTTAAATAACATTGACAGACTTGCCCATATGATCACAATCATTGAAGAGGAGATGGTGCAGCTTCGCAAAAAATATGAACGAGCTGTTCAGCATCGGAATGAAAGGTAAACCAGGAACCTAATGTGAGAAGGAAGCACCCCCAATCCTGTTTAGAAATGTTACCCCTTTTTCTGTGTAGACTTGACTGTGGGTAGTGAGGGACATTTGACATTCAGGTTTCACTAGCCCTGGGGGGTGGGGGGAGGGGCAGGTAGGCGTTTGTTTTTGCCTGAAAGTAAGAAATATTGTCCTTGTAAGAGAGATAATCAAGAGTATAGTTTGGGAAGTTCTTCACTTGAAGTCAAAGCCCTTTCCCAGACAACCATTCAGGACGCCTTTCATACCATCAAATTACTTTGGTAAATTGACATAAATAAGTCTTTGGATCTTGTATCCATTTTTTTTTTTTTTTGGGTGACAGGTTTGTTCACATTGTGATATTTATTCAGCCATTCTCTCAGTTCATTTTCTCATCAAGTAAGATGTTTCTCATCAAACATTATTTGTTCCAAGCCACAATTATATCATTAATCAATTACTACTTTAGGGGATTTCCCAAGTTGCTTGTGCTTTGAGAAACCTGGCATGTAGATTGCAGAGCCCTCCAGTAACTACATCTGGTATCAGATTGGTTTTCACCAAACCTCAGTTGTGTTCTGTTCTAGGAAACTATGTGTTCTGTGCAGGTACTAGACCCTGAAAGTATAATGAGGTGGTAAAGCATTGCTCCTGACTTCTGTTGTCAAGAGAACTGAGAAGATCATGAGAGGAACCAATGAACAAGCAAATGAGACAAAATATAGAGCTAAGAGTAGCCAAGCACAGCCAAATACACACATGTTTTGAGGAAGGAGAAGAGAGAAACAGATAGAAGCGATTACAGATGAATTCTGGGCTAATGGATATGCACAGTGTGTGGGAAGCACTTCAAGGTGGTGAAGAATGCCATTTTTCAAAGGGCTGGCAGGTGTTTACTCTGGGGGGATAAAAGTCCTCTTATTTGGCTCTTGGCACAAAACAAAGCATTTAGGCTGTGTGCTTCCAGGCTCTGGTCAGATCTGTGGGGCTGGAATCAGAAATTTCTTACTTTGTTTCTTCCCCATACTCTCCTCATAAGGAAGGGTCTTTGCCCTGACATAAGTATAAATGACAGAATGTTGCCTGTTTATTAGAAAATTTGCATCAGAAATTGTCAGATTTAAAAGTACCTAATTGGCCTGGCAATTACATTGAACAAAATCACTGTAGAAACACACTCCCTGGCCCTCTGCCTGGGTAATTCCCACAGGAACTTGGTTGGCAAGTCTGGTCCTAGAAAAGTGTCTGCAGAAAATCAGACTACGGGGTCACTTTGTTAGTGCATGGGGAATGACATTCTCTCTCGTCCAAGGAAACCGTTGGCAAGTTGCGCAGAAACTGTGCCCACCAACCGCCTGGTCCGCTCAGAGTCGAGACACAAAACAGCTGTCCGTCTCCTATCCCCTCAAATTCAAAGTGTGGAGTTTAACTAGAAAACCGCCGGTGTATGTCTATTTCTTCTAGAATTATGCAATGTTGTTGTATAGTTTGCACCCAAATCCAGAGGGATCCACAATGACTAATAAAACTGTGGCCTGAACACCCGCTTAGCTTCTGCCTCTCAATTTGACCGTAGCGGTGTTCAGCTGATAGAGCGGGAAGAAGAAGTGTGCATTTTTTATGAAAAAATAAATATCCAAGAGAAGATGAAACTAAATGCAGAAACTGAAATACATGTCCTGGATGAAAAGATCCGGTTCCTGAAACTGAAGATTGCTGAGAAGCAAAGACAGATTCACGTGACCAAGAGATCGCTGCCGGCAAAGCGGTCCCTGGATGCCGACATAGCAGTGCTCCAGATCCAGGTGGGCAAGTGTTCGGGAGACACTTCCTGGGACATTTGCTGGTTTTTTCTCCTCCGTCATTGGTTCGTAGATCGTATAAGTTCTTACATGTAACTCAAGCCATGCTACTCCCGGTACCTATAAGAACCCATGAGTTGAATGTCTTTTAGAAAAACCTGAGCTTCAGGCAGCTGAGCTACAGGTTATCTTTTTTTGTTTCCCCCTCATGAAGCATTTTCTGCCTTTCCTGGAATACTGACCATCCCAAATCTCAACTCTAGCTCAGCTTCTCCATAGCTCAAATTATTTATTTTACAACCACCAGCATAATTATTTTTTATGTCTGCTGGAAAGACCTTGGGGACCATCTAGCTCTCTTATTTTTAGTACTTTTGCCCTCTGGAGCTGAGATTGTTGTTTGCTATTAATTGGCAACCACATATAATTAGGCTCTTTATTAACCCTTGTAGTTTCCCTGTAATTTAATAACCTAGCCTTTGACATGGCCTTTTTAAACGTGGAATAAAGCCAAAAAGTTTAAACATGAAACAGCAAATAAAGAAACGGAAGAAAATAAAGCTACTTGCTTCACATGTAATAATTGCAGGTTTTTCTTAATGAAAATATAAGAAAAAAATAAACTAAAAAATTGTGACTTAACCTTTTCTCCATGGACTTGATGTAGGAACAAATTTTAATCTGTAACAAGTTTTCTAAAATGTCAGGTTTGCTTTCAGACTTTTTTCTGATTATAAAATTGAGACATGTTCAGTTAACAAAGTTTTGAAAAATGTAAAAATTTTAAAGAAGAAAATAAAATTCTATCCCCAAGACATAATCTCTATTAAAATTATCGAAAATCAGGAAGAGATCTTTCTAGCCTTTTTCTAGGTGTACAAATAAATGGTTTTCATTAGCTCATGCTATAAACACAGCTTTGGGTCCTGCTTTTTAAATGTAATCATGTCACGGGGATTCACAGGACTTGTGAAACTGGATGATGGGTCTACTTTCATATTTTATGTCGCTTGAATGTGTATATGCTATATAGATGACAGGATCTTTCATTTTGCACAAATATGCCACGGTTCTGATTCCAGTATTTGTTTTTAGCCATAAATTCTCCTACTCACTTCTTCAATAAGTGTAGCCCTGACTTAGATGGATTGTCTGGAACATTCCCCGGACCTCCCACAGGTCTCCCACATAGCCCCTCAGGATTCCTATAACTCAGCCTTCCAGTGAGGTTTGTTTGGGGGGCCCCCTCATCAGCTTGCACACACAGTGCCTGGCCCACTGTGGTGCCATGTCAGTGCAGACTTAGGACTCGCTCCTTGTTCAGCCCGCACCTACACAAAACCATTCAGGCAAGGCCTTGGTCTGTGAACGGACTTTATTGAAGATTTGGAGCAACGGTGTAAGAGGTACGTTACAGGAATGCAAAGAACTTCAAGTTAAGTATCAGACATCCATGTCCTTCAAAGTTCCGTAGGGCCACTCCACCACCTGCGTGTCTTACCCCATGCAGCACCCTAGTCTCACTCCATTTCACTGGCTTGTCTTTCTGTCTTTCAAACCCCCCACCCCCACCACCTCCCCTCCCTCAGGCACTTCCTACTTGTCTCATTCCATTTTACAGAATAATTTGGCTCTCTCTAGCTCTTTCCCAAAACAGTTTCAGGGCCATCTTTGCTCATACTACACTATCAAGATGCCCAGCAGAACAAAAAGACTAAATTCAATAAAATCCACAACTGAAGAAAACCTTCACTCTCTATTATGTAAGTATTCTATTTGTGTTAATTGCAAATGAATACTTCTAGTCAATGGATATAATTAGTTGTTCTTAAAATATATTTTTTGTTTCAGCCAATCCATCTAAATCAAGTCTACACTTATTGAAAAAGTGGATGGGAAAACCTACGGCTAAAAAAATATATATAACATTTTATTATATAAAACTGCTTATCTGGTGTGAGCTATGAATTCAGTTTACCCAAGAGGCAATACTAAGCATTTAACAACAGTACTGGACTGCCTGATGGGAGCCGTTACTGTTCTGACTGCATATGAATTGAGACTTATGGATTATGTGTTATTGCCAGTTACTATTCTACCACAGTTAGTGCTAAGCTTCAGAACAGTTGACTATAAAGTTCCCCATTAGTCTTTGCTTAATTATTTAATTGTCTATTTAGGATGAATCACGTGGGCACTTTGAAGGACTCGATGTGAAATTTCTGGCTTCAGGCAAGCCATTTTTGTACCCTGCTTTATAGTGCTGGATCCTGTCATATCCTGTTATCTGTTAAAGCTGCAGTGTTTTGTGTTTTTTTCAAAGTCTTCCCATTTTTGCATCATTTTTGGAATACTCTTAGGGTTTGCATTTTTCAGTTGTTTGAAAAAGTTTTTAATCATCCAACAGCATAACCCAAGGATTATCGTGAGTCATATTTTCCTGATGCTTGTAATAAGAGGTCCTGTTCAGGGATCTTGGAAGTCACACAAACTATTTTAGGACACAAGAACACTATTTTATAAGGAAAAAGTAAACAGTTTTTCCTCAAAGGCCCATGGGGAAATATGACCAATCAAGGCACTGCTTTGATAAATAAGCACCATGTTTTGTTTCCTATTTAATTTCCTAATTAAGAGAAGGAAACATTAAGTGTTGTTAATCATAATACAACAAATGCTTAATTACATATAGGTGCATCCTTTAATTCCATATTAAGGGCAAAAATCTCAGTGTGGCTGCTACTTCTATTTGGGAGTGGCCATGTTTCTTCATCCTCCTCCAAAGTCTCATCCATTCCACAAATATATTGATATACAAATGGGTGTTTGGCAAAAAGATAAATAATTCAGGCTATTCTTTGCAGACTGTACATTGTATTGATCTACTAATTAAGAATTTTATTATTTGGGGGAAAACCATTAAAGCTATTGCCAGCAAAGGGTTTTAAACTGAAGTGTAGTTATGTTGTCTACCTTATATGTTGTCTACCTGGGCCTCTGTAACAACCTGCAATAAAGAAGTGAAGTATGTATAGTTTGAGCTCTGCAACCACACAACATCCCATGAGGATAACATGAAATAGGAAGTAATCAAAAGGGTGGTTGTAAACTCAGCTTTTACTGGGCTGACTCAGAAGTTACCGCCTTGCCTTGCAGAGTCAGTTCCAGACATCCTCCCAGTTCCATGAGTGAGCAGAGGAATTGCTTACATCCCATGATCGCGTGTTAAGAGTTCTCTTCCACCTTTGCCTGTGCTGGTCCTAGTGAAAGACGCTAAAGACCTTGGTCTACTTGATTTTAACCTTTACTGAGCAAGAGAGTTAGTTTTGAAGTTAATGTTTCTTTCTTGTTTACTAGTTTTCACAGTGTACAGACAGAATAAAAGACCTGGAGAAACAGTTTATAAATCCTGAGGGTAAGAACAGAACCCGCTTCCTTCCAGGGAAAGATATGACCGAAGAAGAAATGATCAAAAAATTAGATGCGGTAAACATTCTTTCTTAAAATAGCATCAGTTAGCCCCTTGGTGGTCAGGGTCACTGATATTTGTATTGTTGTTTCATGTTATGTGGACAGATTTATTCCTCATTATTCTAGCCATTAATATGGTCCTTTAATTATAATCTAGTAACAAAACTTACCATATTTCCTCATGTATAAGATGCTCCCATGTATAAGATGCACCTTTATTTTGGGGTCCGAAATTTGAAAAAAAAATGTATTACATAAAGTTATTGAACTCAACTTTTATTCATCATAAAATTCATACAACTTCTCATCACTGTCAAAACTCCCAACCATTAGCTTGTCCTCATCTGTGTCTGATGACGAATCACTGTCTTCATATAGTTCCTCTCTTGGCCTTCTTCTGCCGTGGCATTTTCAGTAGGGTTTCTTCTTCCTGTAGCCAGAATCGGATTGTTTTCTCAGTTGGAGGAGGACCAAACTTACATTCAGCAGCACGATTTCCATTCACTTTTGCAAACTGGATCACTTTTAACTTGAGTTCAGCACTGTACGAAAATCTTTTCTGAGCCATTTCTGGGCAGAACATGGTAAAACATAACCTACCATAATATACCGGTAACAAGTGCGAAACAATGAGCGCAAAGACAAGCGTGAAAAAGCGGGAAATGCAAGTAAAAAAATCTACAGCCACTGTATAAGACGCACCCAGTTTTTAGACCCCAAATTTTTCATAAAAGGGTGCGTCTTATACATGGGGAAATATGGTACTCTCAACTTTAAATGCTTGCCAAAAGAAGCAAAAATTGCATGGTTTCCAGATGCCTACCATTGTTCCATACTCCAAAGGAGCAATTTTGACATCTTGAATGGATTAATTTCTCTTCCTGCTGGTAGCATATCAGAGGAAGGTCAACACAGAAGCTAGATGGAGCTGACAGGGCCCTTCTCTGTGCTGGGGAGGAAGGACTAGCGTGGCTGTCTGGCGGGGGTGGGGACAAGGGAAATCTTGACCTAGTCCAGCCCTAAAGACTTTCTAGCTGTCTCTTGGCAACTACGAAAGCAATGTATTTTCATTAATGGAGGAAATAGTGCTCTAATTAGGAAAGAAGTTTCTGACTTGCATTACTTTTGTTTTCCTCTTCCTATTGAAATTGTTTTCAACTGTAGCTGGAACTACAGCTGGCCAAGAAGGAGGAGCAGTTACTGGAAAAGGATTTCATCTACGAGCAGGTCTCCCGGCTCACAGACAGGCTGTACAGCAAAACTCAGACCTGCAAGCAGGACACACTGCTCCTAACCAAGAAGGTCTGTCTGCGACCTTGACCGCCCTCTTCTGCCCTTACTCCTTTACTGCTTGGTTTATGGAGGGAAGCCCTGGGGAGGTTAGGCTTTATGACTAGAGAAACATAAAGATGTAAAATGAAAAACCTAAAGATGACTCTTAGAGAATTGTGCAAAATAAGTTCCAGTCTTGTTTCCTGAGCAAATTCACTTTACGGTGTGAAAAACCTAAGCCTTTCAATGACAGTATACAAGTTTCACTTCACGGGGCACCTACTCAGATATGGCAATCATTATCTTTATATTTCATGTGCCAAGTTAAATCCTTTCTAGCTCCTTGTGAATGGAGAGCTTCACTTATCCAGCGGTCTGCATGGGAACTCAGCCAGAACCCAGGAGTGGAAGGGGACATTAAAGACAGCAGTCACACAAACGGGGGTCCATTACACCACGGGGAGGAGCTGCCGCAGGGCCCCACTAGTGAGGACAGGCCAGGAATATGGAGCGTCCTAATTTCAAAAGCTTACAGCACTACACCAGGACTGCTGACTCAAAGCTACAGGGTCGGACTGAGACTGCCAGAAGCTACCTTGAAAGGGGCGGCTGGCAGGAGGGAGGGTGGTGATGATGACAGCAGAGCCTTGCACCATTGGGCAGTCAGAGCATCGCCTGGCCTCCGTGGCCCCTTGGAGCCTCCCGCTGTGACAGCACAGGGATTTTAGTCTGTTGGCGATAGTTATTGAACCTGCTATGTGCTCCCCACACGCTGGGCATGGGGGCAGAAACAGAGAGGGAGGCACACATTGTCCACACCGTCTACAGTGGGGAGACAGAGAGGAAAACAAATCATGGGCCCCAGAGGGCAGCAACTGCTCCTCATTCTTCTTTGTCTCCCCAAAGCCTAGCGTGTTCTACACTCTGGAAAACCATTTATTGAATAAGTAACAGTCTCATTCTAGAAACAGTTCTGGCACACTAAATAAATAGGAAAATATTGTAAATTTCAAGCCTCCTTTGCCATTTTTATTTGGCTTTTACACTTCCGCTCTGATGACTTACACTGGTAGACTGTGCAATTCTACCAGTGGCACTCATGCAATTCACAACTTTACCTCATAAAATAAGAAGACTAAGACTTTTTTAGGCTCAAGAATTTTGCCTGAAATTGCATGTCCAATGTTTGTTTCAATGTTGCCTTCCTTCCTTTTGCAAAACGAATTTCCCTGTCTTTGGAGACAGTTTTGTTGAGGGCTGGCTAGCTTGTCAAAGCTGATGGCAGTCTCCCGGAACTCAACAGCAATGCTAGGGAAATGCAGATGGTGGCTACTGCGGTCATGTGGTCAGGAAGGTTTCAGAATGACTGAGTTCTAGCTTAGTGATTCATCACCCCTTTCCTTTCCCCACCTTCTGTGCTCTCTGGCTTTAGAAAAAAAAATTAAATTATAATCTCCTCATAGTAGGCAGAGCTAGAAGGTAGAAAGATGTTCAAATTCCATATCTGTGACTTATCAATACTAACAAATGACCTTGAGAAAGATACATAAGTGATCTTAATACTGAGTTTCCTGACCTGTGAAATGGGTGTTATACTAGTGAAAATTGTTTTGCAACAACATTACACAGTCAAGCAGGAGTGGCCTGACCCCTCGTGGGTGCTCCGCAAGAATGCATGTCTTCTCAAGCCTCTCCTCTTTCCTAGAGCACTTACAGCTTCTCTTCAAGTTTCCCAAATGAACAGAACATGGAAAATCTCAGCAAAAACCCAGAGCAACCCAGAATAAGGCCATCCGTTTTTTGACTTACAGAGAAGGGAGGTTGGCTAGCTACACATAACACAACACCCAAGTGTCCAGTGACTGATTAACGAAATTTAAGAGATAATGACCCACAGAAGCTTTAAATGGCAGTCATTTTTCTTAAATGTATGCTTCCTAAAAATTACTGCAAGGTAAAAGAGTTTTAAAAATGTATGTTCCCTACTCCCTTAAGGAGACAAAGTGTATACATAATAATCAGTCATTGCCTTTTCAGAGGCAGGTAAACCACTAGGGGCAACATTCCTCAAAGCCAATGTGCAGACAGACCAGTGTGTGCTCTACGAGGAGCGGAGAGGGTATCAAGGTCAGGCATGGTGTTTGGAAGCTCATACTCATGTCTCAATTTACCCTGGTTCAAAGGACTGAAGGTCAAAATAGACTAAATTTACTCATTCCTTCATTTGACATTCAATTTTATTTTTGCTTGGTGCATAGGTTCCAAGCACCATTCTGGACACTGAGCATATAATGAATAAAACAAATAGTCCTCGTTCTCATGAAGAGTGCATTCTTGTGGGATGACAGACTATAACCAAATACCCAAATACATACATACATACATACATATATATATATATATATATATATATAAAATAGTGAGTTGTCGGGAAAGTCATGACGTTATTTTTTCTATGTTTTTCGTTGCAAAAATGCGCCATAACTTTTCTGACAACCCAATACAATGTCAGTGGTGAAACAGGATATAAATTAAAAATAAAGCAAGATAATATGATAGAGAGTGTTGGCAGGTGGGAGGAGTCACCGATCATGGCCCCACCATGACTACAGCCACCCTGAAAGGCTGTGCTGTGGGCCAGAAACCTTAGAGGAGTCACCATTTCCAATTTTACTACTTTTATGTCTTTTAAAATCAATTATTCCACTTAGTCCTATCTTTTCATTCTTTGATGAAAAATAGCTGATGTGAAATGGTAAACACAGACACACACACACAACCAGAATATTTCATTTCAAATTTCAAATTATTGGTTAGATTTTCCCCAATTCAGTTCATGCTTGCTTATGACCTAATAATTGTGCATCCCAGGAATTATAATCAATAATAAATACACATTGAGGTGTGATCGTTTCCATTAAAAATCATTTCAGATGCAGGACCTCTGCTGATTGCCTTATATAAATAAAGAGTAACTTTTAAATATAGTTGTTCTATTAGATTTTTTTCTGCTGGATAAGTGACAAATTAATAACATGGCAGAATTAGGCCAGAATGTAGACATCAGGAACACCCTATCCTCCTTTCTTCATCATCACATCTTAAAAGTACAGAGACTTCATTATTCTCCTCGATGCTATCCACCTGGACATCTGGTAACTCGAGGGACATTTTCCCTCCTTGTCCTTATTGACATATCTAGGGTGTTGAGCTCAATCGCTGAGGTTTTCCCCCCATTCTCATTTTCTATACTTTCTCACTTAAGCTCTCCTTCCTTCAGGCAAACACGTCCCCCACCACTGTAGACAGCGAGCAGCCTGCCATTTTCTCCCGCTCTTCATGGACTGCATGCATAGGCTAACATGCATACATTGTTATGGGCTCTTTAATTCTAGATGAATGGCTACCAGAGAAAGATCAAAGATGCTACTGAAAAAATGATGGCTTGTGTTGCTGAGCTGTCCATGAAACAAGCTCTGGCCCTTGAACTCCAAAAGGAAGTCAAGGATAAAGAAGACTTCATCTTCTCTTGCAATGCCAGGATAGAAAAGGGCCTGCCACTCAATAAAGAGATTGAGAACGAATGGCTGAAAGTACTTCGAGATGAAGAAATGTATCACTTGGCCATTGCTGAAAAGTCTCGGGTAAGTTTTGGCATCATGTTGCATTTGAAAAGAGGCCAGGAAGGGCTGTTTTCAGGAGTTTCAATCCTCCCAAAATATATGAAAAACGTCCCACTGTATCACATGTAGTCCCCGATGGTCATAAGAAAGAAGTTTTGAGATTGTTTGATACTATGTAGACAAGTCAAAGTACAACAGTCCAGAGAGCCATAATACTCCTTGGGGATATTGGCAAGCACCAGGCTCCACCCACAGTCACACACCCTGGGCTGCAGGGTGGGGTGGGGGTGAGGGGGAGGAATACTACAGACTCCCACCAGCATGGCAGTGACTGGGCTGGCGATGGTTTTATCTGTAGGTCTCTGACCTCTGTCCTCACGCCCCTGCTCAGACCACACCTCAGTTGTCCACGTCCACCTGCTGTGGCCACCACGGCATCTTGTGAGACCTCCTGCATATTATAGGTGTCACAGCCATTTGCAGACTCTGTCCCTTCTGCAGATCGGAGGCCTCAGTGTCACCCCTTTCTTCTTTTACTGCTGGCGTAGGTCTATCACTCGTTCCTCCTGCAAGTTGGGTACCCAGTTCTTCTGCCCACTCCCACGACCTTTCAATATTCTTAGAATGGAATTAGGCATCTTTTTCTATGGAGACTGCATCTTGGGGGACTACAACTCACTCCCGGACTGTCCAGTAGTCATCCTTGACCTACCTAAGCCATGCAGAGAATGTCTGAGAACAGGGTCTGATCTGTGATTCCCACACTGCCTGGGACTCCATTTTGTAGGGCATGCAGATTTTACCCATGGTGTCCCAGCTGTCATTTGCCTGCCTCCACTCCTTAGAATTCTTTTTCATGCTATTAGAGATTCCTCTGCTTTCCAGAAGCACAGGCAGAATGTTGAGGACCCTGAGACTCAAAGCAAGATGCTGACTACTTACTTCTCCCCTCCCATCCTACTTTACTCCTCGCTTTCTTTGTAACATTTGCTCACCAGTGACTTACCAAAGGAAATAGACTGTCCTTTGTCAAAAACAAAACCATGGATATAATTAGTGTTTGACGACAGATACTGAGATTGGAATATAGTGAATTTAGAGCCCACCCACCAGATAATGATAAACTGTAAACCCCAGGAACAGAGTGATGCTTGAGCATCATGGGTCATTCCAATGAGATGCAATGTGTGTGTGAGTGAGTGAGTGAGTGAGTGTGTGTGTGTGTGTGTGTGTGTGTGTGTGTGTGTTTGCGCACACGTGTGTGTGTTTGGTGACTTCACCCACATAATCACCTGTCTTTTGGGGGAATATTGGCCAGCATGGCCTAAGACTGCTCAGGTCCAGCTGTGTCTGGTGGGCCCTGGGGATGAAGTGACTTCACCAGAATTTTCAAAAAACTGAAACATCATTCTTTGCAGGAGTTCTTGGAAACAGATAATCGCCAGCTGCCCAATGGTGTTTACACAACTGCAGAGCCGCGTCCAAATGCCTACATCCCAGAGGCCGAGGCAACTCTTCCTTTGCCAAAACCATACGGGGCTTTGGCTCCTTTTAAGCCCAGTGAACCTGGGGCCAACATGAGGCACATAAGGAAGCCGGTTACAAAGCCAATTGAAATCTGAACATGTGCACCAATCCAGGCTTCTCAAGAACACACTTCAACCAGGCTTCCCCACATCCACAGCTGGAAACTGTCAGCACAATACTCCAAACTACAGACAATAAATACAACATCCACAATTAATCAACAACAGAGAACATGGTTTCCTTTTACGCCCACTAACTGCTGTATTTCACATGGTGTTGAGTAGAACATACAACTGTCCTACAATTATGTAAAAGCATATATCTGCATTTTCTTTTTTTTTCATTCTATATATTCTATATATGACTACCTTTTAGAAATACATAGGCCAGGTGCCATAAAATGCAATAAAAATAAATCAATTTTCAATGAAGTACAGAAATTGGCAGAGTGGTATTTGTTTATTAAACTAAAAACAAGCAAATGTTGTTCAATATACCAACTTTAAAGAAAGGGATAGAGTCTTTGAAAAGGAAAACATTCCAAGTATCACAGGGGCTTAATTCATTATTAAATAAATAGTTGCATTTGAAGTTAATGTTGGTAAATGTAACTCAATTAAAAAGGAATAGGAGGGCTGGCCAAGTGGCTCAGTTGGTTAAGAGTTAGCTTAAGAGTGCAAGCTCTGAGCAACAGGGCCATCAGTTCGATTCCCACATGGGCCAGTAACGCTGCACCCGAGGTGAGCTGCAGCTGAGCTGCCAACAGGTGGCAGGATGGCTCAGCTGGTGAGAGCACGTGCTCCTAACAAGACTGCCTGTTCGATGGTGGGCTACGCCCACAACTAAGATGAACTCAGCACCTTGAGCTGAGCTGCCGACCAGATTGCTCAGTGGATAGAGTGTACGCTCTTAACAACAAGGCTGCTGCTTCAACTTCCACATGGGATGGTGGCTACGACCACCAGTAACTAAGATTGAACACAGCACCTTGAGCTTAGAAGCCATGAGCTGCCAACGGGCAGCCAGATGGCAACTGGTGCCCTCCACAACTAAGATTAAAGAACAACAACTTGGCTAGTCCCTTCCTCAATTCTCTAACACTGTTCCCCTCCCCCAATTTAATAAATAAATACATAAATAAATAAAAAAGAGTAGGGAAGCTTGTCATTTTAATAATGATGTATGGTGATTATTTTTCTTTTTTTTTTTAAGATTTTTATTGGGGAATTGGGGGGATGGGAACAGTGCTGGGGAATTGGGGGAAGGGGAACAGACAAGTTGCTGTCTTTTGTTCTTCAGTCTAGATGTGGAGGATGTTGCTTCACTGGCCCAAGTTGGCACCATCATTGCGCTCTTCCCGGGCGAGGCACACCAGTCGCCGGCTTCTGGACGGCGGCTCACGCTGGCTGCTGGCCACACACGGCAGCCCATGGTAACCCACTGCCACAGGGACTGTAGCCCACGCCGTCGCCGGCAACCCACAGCAGCCCAGCTCCAGGTTGAGCTGTTGTTCAGCATCCCAGCTGTGGAGGGCAGTGTCACTGGCCCTCATATGTGGGATCCAAACCTGGGCCCTCTGGCGTCCCAAGCCAGTTCTTAACCATCGCGCCACTCGGCTGGCCCTGGTGATTCTTTTTATAAGGATCCTTTTGCTGTCAAAATAAGTATGCCTTAATTTATCTTTTTCATGAATCTAAAGTTTTCACAATGTTGTATGCAGATAAACACGTGATTATTTTAAGTTATGATACCAGATTTTTCAAAATTTCTATAAACGTATTTGTAACTTGGCACATGAAAGAGTTGAAAATGAGGCCAGTTCCACTTATTTCATTACTCTAATTTCACTGCATTTTACCCAAGTATATTCCTAATTCTGTTTTTATATTTTCTCATGCATACACAAGTAAATTTGAAACCTGTGATTTTACATTCATTAATATGCCCAAACTATCTTTATTTCATACTGGTATCAGTTATGAGTTTTATTTCTCAACTCTGGGTGTGAGAAATACCCCGTTCCTTTATTTTGCTAAATCAAATAAAATCCGTTTTAAACCACATCCAGCCAGATTGGAGGGAAATTTAATCTCTTTCTCAGTCTCTCTGAATCTAACCCGAATGCTCTGTGAAGTTACTGAAAAACAATTCCTTGGGAGGCCTGTGCCAAGTAACACTTATAAGTATAATACTTATACTGTGATAAGTATAAGCCAGTGGTTAATACAAAGAAATGCTGCATACGCACAGTTCCCGTGTTGTAGGAATTAGTGATCACATTAGGGATTCAAAAACAGACACACATAGGAAGCTTAGCAACGTAAGAAGGGAAATATAATTTTTTAAAATCACAAAGGGATGGATACTTAAGTATTACAACTGTGTGCTACTGGTTCAGTGAGGCAAGGTGCCGCTGTGTGTTGGAAGGGCCAGGGATCACAGTCAGGTGGAGCTTTTTATCTGGCCCTTAAGCATAAATAAAGTAGGTGAAGAGGGGATTCCAGGTGTGGGAAGCAGCCTGAGAAAGGCTTCGAAGTAAAAAGAGAGAAGCTGTGTTCAAGCCCCAGTGAGCTGGGCTGGCTGGGACAGAACTTTTATGCTGGGGAGCTGTCTGCAGCCAGGATCAGGGGAACCTTGGAGATGAGTTTGGATTTCATCCTGTAATGAATGGCAAGTTATTAAACGATTCTGAATAGAGGAGTGACAGGATCAAACTCGTGTTACTTCAAATATAAGTCAGGGGCCGGCCGAGTGGCGCGTTGGTTAAGAGCTGGCTTGGGACGCCAGCTCTGAGCAGCAGGGCCCTGGTTTGGATCCCACATGAGGGCCAGTGACACTGCCCTCTACAGCTAAGATGATGAACAACAGCTCAACCTGGAGCTCGGCTGCTGTGAGTCGCCGGTGACAGCGTAGGCTGCAGTGGGCTGGTCAGCAGCGGGCGTGAGCTGCCGTGAGCTGCCGTGAGCTGCTGTAAGCCACCATGAGCGGCCATCCAGTGGCCAGCGAGTGACTGCCTCACCCGGGAAGAGCGCAATAATAATACCAACATGGGACAGTGAAGCGACATCCTCCACAACTAGACTAAAAAATATATATATATATATATATATATATATATATATATATGTCAGATGATTAGATTCTAGAAACCAACTGAAACAACCCAGGTGTGAAAAGAAAAGGGCAAGGCATGAAAAATAATGACTTTATCATGAGAAAAATATCAGCACTGCCTTGCTGATAGGGCTCCAAGATTTTGAGCCTCAGTGACCATGAGGATTTGGCCCAAAACAGGATTTATATAGGAGAGGACCATTTTTAGAACACAATCATGACTTTAGAAAATAAGTTGAATTAGTATACCAGCTAGTGATATTGATAATGATTAAAATTTCACAAGTTTACTGAGGGAAACAGTGTGAAGAGAGAAAAGCAAACGGTTATGGGCTGACCCCAGGCAGCAACTGTATCTATGGGTCAGAATGAAGTCACTGGAGGAGAGAGGGGAAAATAAAGTGGGAGAATTAGTTAGATGCCATGAGGTCCTCTGGGGGAATGTGTTCATGGACTCATGATTTCTGGCTGGAATAAAAAGGCTCTATGTTCAAAGAACAAAAGTGTTAGGCCAAAACTTTCAATTTTTTTTTTAATCAGATACATCTAAATCAAACTTTTATAAATATAAAAAGCTTAACAATATCAAATACAGTTCCATCTGAACCATCACAAAGACAAATCCTACTCTAAATACTGTCTATACAAACTGCTGTATGTTGCAAATTATTCTACACTAGAAATAGCAGATTTGACTTTGTCCAAATTCAGTTTTTTAAAAAGTATCCTCTTTGCAGAGACAGTTTTTGTGCAGCACTTAATCTTTCTGCTTGTCATATGTTATATTCAATGACAAATCCAGTTTCCGGTTTCCTAAACACTGTTCCCAACATTTTTAAACCGTATTTTATGTTAGAGTGCAACAGAAACTAGCTCTTGGCCTGTGAAGCCACCAGGAAGATGAGCCACTAGGGAGAGCATCACTATGGCCCTCCTGCCCCTGGACCATCTGTCATTTCTCCACACTCAACGGCTCCTCTGCTGTTCAAAACTGAGATGAGACACTGCAGTTTGGTTCTGTCTGAATAAGTACCAAACTGAATTCACATGGCACCGCCACATAGTCTCGTTTTGGTCCCCAACTTTAAATATTGCTAAAGAATTCTCAATGGAAGTAGAGCTGATGAACAAGATTAAACATTGGAAGCTGATAAACTGTACTTTCTTTTTTATAAGCCTAGAAGCATTGTGGTATGTTTCAGAGCTGCTTCCTCCACAAATGTGGCATCCACGTTGTCGTGTCCTTCCAAAGCATACAGAGCTGGGGGGAAAGAAAGAGAGAAAAGAGTTACTATGAAGCCATGAAACATTTATAATGTTGTTCCCATAGCTTGCTGAAATAATAATTATTTTATATTTTAACAAAACACTTTATTCTGAGATTGTGTTGTTAAAATGCTGAGGTATTAAACTTCAGCACCAAGAAAAGTTATTTGCATCGATCAAATTGGTTTTTAATCTCTGAAACCCTTCTCAACCTCAGAGGTGATTATTCCTGTGATAATTTACTCTAGATAAATTGGGTATGGCTAATTAAAACCGACTGCAATAAGGGCCTACTTATAAAGGGTATTTTTGAAAAGCAAAAGGTACAAAGAAGTGAATAGGGACTGACTAATATGTCAAAGAAAAAGCAGGAAAACTCTGAGAACAGGAGTGAATTACCTTGACTGGAGGATTCTATATCTGTCAGTGTTTCAATGAAGTAGTTGAGAGGCAGAAATTCTATACTAAATGATGACTTGTCAATCATAGAACTCCGAGGCTAAAAAAGAAACCACTTCTGGTATTAGTTGATTCTCTAAAACAAGTACGAACTTAAAAAAATAAAAAAGTGGTAAGAACTACAATTGCTGTCCATATAGATATGTTGAAATGAGCCAACAGAATCCAAAATAACATTTAGTAGGGCTGTGGTTTCACGCCAACTCACCTGTTTCTTATAGTTCTGAAGCAGTCGCTTCACATGGTTCCGGGAAATAATATTAGAACTCATAGGGTGATCCCAAAGTCGACAGATCTTCTGACCAATAAGCTGTGATGCAAATTGAATATAGGTCAAGAAGGATTTCAGGGCAGTGAAAATACTCCATATGATACTATAATGATGGCTACATCTCATACGTTTGTCCAAACTCATATAATGAACAACACCAAGAGTGAACCCTAATGTTAACTATGGACTTTGGGTGATTGTGATGCATCCATGTAGTTTCCTTAATTGCAATGAATGGACCCCTCTGGTGGAGATGTTGATAGTGGGGGAGGCCATGCAGGCGTGAGGGGAGGGGTATATGGGAAATCTCTTACCTTCCACTCAATTTTGCTGTGAACCCTAAACTACTCTAAAAAAAGGATAAAGTAAATAATAAAAATAAAAGGATGGAAAAATATATAAAGGAGAATATAGCTCACACTGCATTGAGTAATGTACCTTCTATCTATTCATAACTTTAAAAATATTATTCCAAAGTAGCTAGTTAGTCTAAAAGGCCTTTTATGGTTAGTGGCCCTTGGAGAAAGGCCATTTACTAGGAGAAATGCTTCTGAATTTTAAAAAAATACTCTGAGGAAATACAACCCTGAGGAAAGAAGTCTATGCACTGATGTTGCCAAATTCTTTTTCTGAAATAGACTTCATCTGCTACTCTTCAAACCTGGGGGGTCTGCATATCAACCCGAAGTGATGTCTTAACAGAAAACCAAAGGTTATAGACATGTTCCCTGCCAATGTCTTGCCCGGGAAATTTTAATTCCCTAAGAGTATGAGGCAAAAAACATCAAATTTAAAGCCCAAACTTATAATAAATATCTGGAGACCATCCCAAAGAGATATAGCCACAGAAAACAGGCTTTGTTTTCTAGTCTCACTTTTGCTTCAGCAAGCCTGTGAGGGGGAAAGGGTGTGTGTGACAAAGCAAGCCGATCAGGTAGAGAAAGGCAACGGACATCCCTTCATGAGAGGATCGTGCCAGAGATACAAGTGCTCAAGGTACATAAACAGTGCACAGAGTGAGCTGGCCAGGGCTCTCAGGGTGAGGACGTTCGCAGGGTCAGAGGCCCTGAAGCCCTCGTTGTGGAATTTCATATTTTCATAGTATTTTTGACTCTGAGAGCTAATATCTCCCACGAAAATAAGGAGTGCCTGTATAACCCTTTCCCTCATGTTACGAGTTCTTCCTTTGACCCAGGAATGTTTTCCTGCCCTGGTAGAAATGACAGTGGGAGGAAATGAAGTTCCAGAACCTTCTGACCTCACCTGTATTTAAATTTCTTATCAGTTTACATGCCAAAAGCACATGTTTCCCCTCTCCCTCACCTCAGACTCACAGATGTAAATATTAGTGCGGTTGCCTAAAAGGAAAACATGGCTAAATGTTTCAGGTGGGCTGTGCCAAGGCAGTGCAAAGCCAGGGGAGCAAGCACTTGGCAGGCCCAGCGGGAACAGCTGACAGAGGGTGGGGATGGATGGGACTTCTTGGAAGGGGCTGACAAGTGAAACAATTCAATCATCATTAGCCCAAATCAAGTAAATGCTCTTGCTGTAAGGAGAAACTAAAGGAGGTTCACACCAAGGCTTAGGGAGAAAATAAAATATAATTCAGGATTACCGGAGGAAGCCGCACAATAATGCTGAATTTTAGTTTTTCATTTTTCTCTGTGTTGTCCAGATCTACAAGAAAGTTAAATTGACAAGCAAAAGAGAAATCTCCATTTTAATATCTGAACAAGCTAATAATACTTCATCCTGACAACACATATCCCAGCCTGTATTCTCAAGCTAAATCTAATAACGCTTTGAAAATTGTAGTTTGTGTCTCTCTGAATAAAAGGAATTTTTAAATGAAGCTGTTTTTATATATCATGGAACTGTAACAGGCTGCCAGTCACAAAAGAACTTTACTGACTAATTTAAAACAGAAGTTACCTTGAGGAATTGGAAATACTTTAATATCTATTGACAAAACTCATCTATAAAATACAACTGAATCATTTAAGTGAGAGTGATTACACTACAGCCTTTATTTAAAGTTCACATAAACACTGTATTTCTCACTGGTCTTGCGTTCCAAGTCAAACTTTGCCATGACAGAGTCATTCAGCTGAACGTAAGCCATTTCATGACTTTTTCTTGAGAAACAAGGCTTCAGAACCTCCTATCCCCAAGTGCTCTCATGTACAGAAAAGGAATCTAATAGTTTTGTGTGGACTGAGAAGTCATTTGGGGTCTCTTGAAGGGCAAAGGCACTTTAAATTAGCCCAAAGGATGGTTACAGGAAACGAACTATACTCAGAAGGACCAGCTGTATAATTTGTGGCACCCAAAGCCAAAAAGAAAAAAAAAATGAGGAGCCCCTTGTTCAAATACTAAAAATTTCAAGACAGAATGCAAAGCAGTAAACTAAGTATGGGGCCCTTCAGAGTGCGGCAGGGCTCTGGGGGACCACCATGCTGGTGGTGCTCAGAGGGGAACGTGCCCTCTGGCAAGCGCAGAGCCTCTTACCTTCCATGAGCCTTGTGACAGCTGTTTCTGTGAGAAGCAGCACCCCGTTATCGATGTAATGCAGCAGGTTATGCAGAGGGAGACAGTGGATGCCAAGGACCGTGTGCAGAGTGTGGAAACCTACGATGAGACCGGGAAGTAAACACTGCCAGCCAGCATTGCCAGCCTCCCAGGCAGAATGAAATCGATGGTGTTAACAAAGCCCTCAGCTCAGTGCTTGGCACCTAGCTTCAAATCAATACTGCTGGGAGACAAGGTCCGAGTTTCCTCCTTGTCATTATCAAGACTAAGCATTGTGCTGAGAATATAATAAGTTCCCAACAAGTATGGGTTCCCTTCACCTTGTGTCCCTTCCTCGACAAAAAGAGAAAAAGAGTTCAAGGCCTGCTCTATGAAAAATGGTTTTACAAGTTTAATAGGTTTGCAATTCTATGGTAAGATAACAAAAGAGAACAATTAACAGAAGACCTTCACACTCCACATGCCCAGGCTAAAAGGTGGATGGACAGGGATCCTTGTGCCTGATCTCTGAGTATGCCCTAGGGCGAGGCTTTTGGGGTCAGCTTGGACTAAATTACATAAAAGAAGAATTAAAATGATATGGTCAGATAGCAAATCTATAGGAATTCACTAGAGAGGAAAGCACTCTCTCAAACCTCAGTCTCATGGGGAGGGCTCCACAAACACTCAGAAACCTAGAGCTCTAAGTGCACTAGTAACAATAAACGATAAAAACAACATCCGTGGAAGAAGGTATCAGACCAGGAGAGGATCTGAAAAGCCCTCTTGGAAAAGATGGCCTGTGAGGGGAGCCATAAAGGATACATGCATTTCCTGGGAGTGGAAATGAGGCAGGAGAATATTCAGAGTAGAGATGTTAGAAAAAGCCAGGTTCGCATGAGCAGGCCAACAAGGCTGGGATCCTGCATGCTGCTTACTAGCTGCGGGTAACTAAGCCTTCGTGAGCCTGCATTTCTTCATCCCTCAAATGGAGCCACTGGTACCTGTCCTGTAGGGCTGCTCTGAGAACCAGAGCTGGTCTGTGAGAAGCCTAGCCCAGGGTGTAACACACTGACTAGTACCAAACGTGCACTGAGGCCTTCAATCCACCCACTGGCTCACTTGATCCTTATACAACCCCGTGCAGCGGGAACCACCTGGTTCCCAGTTTATAAATGGAAAAGCTGAGATTCACAGGAGCTAAGAGATGTGCCCAGGATCATATAAATAATGAGTTGAAATTTGAACGCAGGCTGTGAGATTTTTGCCTAGGCTTTGAACCATAACACTACCCTGACCCAATAACTGGTAGCTGCATTAATGGAACAATATGAACGGAGGCCCAGAGGTGAGAAAGTCTGGGGCATGTTCACAAAACATGAAGTGACGCGTCTGAGCTGGAATCAGGTGTGCGAGAGGAATGACACGAGGTACGGCTGGAGAGGGGTTAACAAACCCCTTTTGCACACAGAGCGAGGAGCAGGGCGTGCCACATTGGGCAAAACACGTACTACCGCTGCTCCCATCGACCTTCCAGTCTGATGGGGAAACAGGCCATCAAACAACCACACAAATAAATATATATATATTTTTAATGTGACCAGCTCTATCAAAGAAAAGTGCAGGGTGCTCTAAGTACGTATGACAGGGGTTGAATGCTGAATGACAGCAAGGAATTTAGCACTGAGCAGACGGGCGAGGCTCTGAAAATGTTAAGGCACGATGGGAAAAGAACTTCAGCCTTAGTTTTGGAATATTACAGTGGCAACAGGCAGAGAATGAACAGAAGTGCCCGTTTGCTACAGGAGGTATGGGGCCCCGATGGGAGGCTGTGGCGTGAACCTGCGTAAGAGGTGAAGGGCAGCAACAGTGAAAGAAGAGGGAGGGATGGAAGACGCAGGGTGGGAAATACAGGCTTGGAAACTGACCGGATGTGGGGAGGAGATGACAAAACCTCACAGCCTAGTCTTAGGAACTTACAGGACAAAGACGATGCCCAAAGAGCAGGGACTGGAGTTCACACAAAGCATGGGGTTTTCTGTCCCTGAGCCCATGAATCACGAGCAGTGAGGGACCTAAGTCCCAAGTCAGGGCAACATCAAGGATCAGATGAGGGGCAGACTCTGCCCATAAGCGGGTGTGAAAGGGCTGACAGAGGAGTCCATTAGCGTCCCTGACTCCAAAAACTACAGTGATTTTACTAGCTAATTAACAACGTGAGATTTTCCAAATGGATTTGGACATTCTTCCCAAGGTTAAAAAAGTTATACAATTATTTCTGAATAAGAGTTTATAAAAGATTATCGATCCTATAGGTTTTCTGGACTCAAAATTCCTCTCCAGCCCTGTGTTCATGTCCTGAAGAGCCCTGATGACCGTTCATCCTGTATCCCTAGGGCACAATCCCAAATTCAACAGTCCGCCCCTGGCCTCCTCTTTGCATGTCAGCTTGAAGCAACAGAGAAAATTGGCTGAAAGCAAGTATCAGCTCTGAAAGACAGAGTTTTTCCAGCCAACCCTGTCCTCATCCTTTAGGGGTCCTGCCCTTCTCTCGCCAGCAAGGGGAAACTGCAAATGCTCCGGCTCTGAACCATAACTTCCTTTTGGGGGTCTTCATTCCTTTTTTGTCTTTAATCAGTTTGGGTTACAGTTTTCTGAAACTTGGAACTCACACAGTTTTCGCTAGTTCAGCAGGCCTGGAAAACATGCACACTTACATGTGCCTGAAAAATACCCTGTATTTACACACACACACATGCACACACACAATCCATTATCGCTTCATTTCTATTTCCATGTCACATACAGGAAACATAGATTTAAGAGAAAAGGATAGAAACTGCTCTTCTCTACTTGACCCACAGACACAGGCCATTAAGTCTACTCAAATAATTCCCAGTCATTGTGGATAACAGTTTTCTTTGTTTTCCCTCCTATCCAACCCCGTGAAGGAATGCAGTGTTTTACAGAAAGTGAATTTTTATGATCTCCTGAGAATTATCTTGTCCCCAGTAAGTCAGTTTCATTGATGTACCAAAGAAGCTTGAATATCCATGGTGAATAGATCTGTAAGTGTCAATCCATTCCTCTACCAAGTCTTTTGTATTAAAGACAAATAATTAAGATTTTAAGCCAGAAAACCATGTATAGTTTTCATGAAATCCCTCACTCTGTCTAGAGGGCACCTCACCATTCATAGCCCACTGGGATAATTTAAACCCATCCATTCTCCTCATGAATGGTCATTTTCAGATTCCTACAAAGTCAAAAGGAACACCTTTTGGACCTCCACTACAAGCAAACCTTGCAAGATGAGGTGTGCGGATAGAGAAAGCTTGAACGATTCCAAACTGTGTCAGACAGATCACAGATGCAGAGAAGCTGAGACGTGCTATGGGGATCTTCTGGGCCCACAAATAGCCAAAGTTTCAGCATCAACTAATTCAACTGGAATATGAAATTCAAGAGGCAGCACAGAATAGTAGTTAAAAGCACAGATTTTGGAGCCAGACTGCCTGGATTTTAATACTGGCTCTGCTACCTAATAACTGTGTGACTTTAGGCAAGTTACTTTTTTTTTTTTTTTTAGCATTATGTATGTTTTTTATTTTAGCATTTGGGTGGGTATGCAAGTTACATTTTTTTTTTTTTTTTAGCTGAGCCATCCTGCCACCTGTTGGCAAGCTCGGGCCGGAACTCGAACCGCTGTTGCTCAGAGCTCAAACTGTTGAGCGAGCTCTTAACCAACTGAGCCACTCGGCCGGCCCTGCAAGTTACTTTTAACCTTTCTGTGCCTCGATTTCACCATCTTTAAATGGGAATAAAATTAAATGAAACCATATGAAAGAATCATTTTTCTTGGTCAAAAATTTAATGTGGTTCAATTTAAGCTCCCATCACTCAGGATTGTTATGAAAATTAAATGTGCTAATTTATGTACTTAAAACAGTACCTGGCACAAAATAGGCACTGTATACATGTTGGTTTAAGATGAACAAATAAAGGAGTGAATTAATGATGAATGGATGGGTAGATGATATGAATAAATAAATTAAACTGGCTGATATATTATCAATAAATCAACAAACAAGTGATGGTGAGGATGTGGAGAAAAGGGAACCCCCGTGCACTCTTGGAGGGATTGCAAATTGGTTCAGCCACTAAGGAAATTAGTATGGTGGTTCCTCAAAAAATTAAAAATAAAATTACCTTATTATCCAGCAATTACACTTCTGGGTATTTATCTGAAGAAACCCAAAACACTAATTCAAAAAGACATATGCATCCCTATGTTCACTGCAGCATTATTTGCAATAGCCAAGATATGGAAGCAACCTAAGTGTCCATCAATAGGTGAATAGATATATCCAATGGAATATTACTCAGCCATAAAAAAGAATGAAATCTTACCATTTGCAACAACATGGGTGGACTTAGAGGGTATTATGGTAAGTGAAATAAGTCAGACAGAGAAAGACAAACATTGTATGATATCACTTATATGTGGAATCTAAAGAACAAAATTAACGAACAAGCAAAACAAAAACAAACTCATAGATACAGAGAACAACTGAATGTTGCCAGATGGGATAGGGTTCGGGGTGATAGGTGAAAAGGTAAAAGAAATTAAGAAGTACAAATTTCTAGTTATAAAGTAATAATCATAGGGATGTAAATTATAGCATAGGGAATACAGTCAATAATATTGTAATCACTATGTATTGATACCAGATGGGTGCTAGACTTATCAGGAAGATCACTTTGTAAGGTATACAAATGTCTAATCATTATGTGGTACACCTGAAACTAATATAATATTGTATGTCAACTATAATTGAAATAAAATTAGAATTAAAAGAATTATGTAAAAAATATATTAAAAACTGGTTGGTATATATTATGTCATGATAGCTATCATAACGCTTACATCAGGACTTTTACATAATGAACATAAGGCAGGTAGTTTAGAGCAAACAGAAACTTATTTGTCTCTTATAATGATTACTGCTTTATATGCATATCTTCCCAACTAAACTTTTGTTCATTTTTGACTGCTCTAATTTCCAGCACAGTATCTGGCATATAATAATTGCTCAACAAATGTTTGTTGATTGAATGAACAAGTGACCAATTAAATGAAGGACTGCATACACATGTGCCAAGGGTGTTTTGAGGCCCGATTTGGTCCTATTTCAAAATCCTAAGGGAAATTTTTAGCTTCCAAGCACGTAAGCTCAGCTCAGTTTGAACATCCAGCTAGACCCACTTCCTTCTTTATATTAACTTTCTCGATCAGAGAAACTAGGCCTGCAGACAGCCTTCAGAGAAAGGTCTCCCTGAACCAGCTCCACTGGTTCAAAGTATCCTAGAAAGTTGCACAGGGACCAGTCTAGGCTCCCTAAAGTTAGTGGCAAACTACAGTATAGTTTAATAATCAGGGAAGATCTGGTCAGCAGAGACCAATCTCAGGCCCATCTCTCACAGTGACACATGACACAGTTTCTGAGATACAGGAGGTCTTATCCTTAAATTCATAATGTCCCAAAGCCCAGGAACCATGTAAAGAAGAAAGAAAAAACTTATTGCAATACAGGATAAAAGAGCCAAGACTTACCAGGAGGCAGAGGTAAAAACAAACTGTTAGTAGCTTCCAAAATCCTGGTCATGATGTGGAAGACTGCAAATTCAGCAGCACTAGCCTGCCTATCGCTGGAGAAAATACCAAAGCAGCGTGTCAGCCAAGGAGTTCATCTTGAAAAATCCACTGGTCTAAGTAGTGGCTCTGAGCACCACATACAGATGGAATTCATGCTAATCATGAAAGGCCATGCCCTGTCGAAAGCCTCAAAATTATGATGGTGGCCATCAGCCTACTGCCTAGAATCAAACCAGACAGTCAACGATAAATTGTATTAACTCAAATTCCCTTCTTGGCAGTACTGAGCTCATGTGCCCCCTTCCCCACTTCTCATCAACTATATGCCAAGGAAGGAGGATGGGTGAAGTAACATAGGTATAACTTTCAATGCCGAGCACAGAACTGAGATAGACAGTGTCAGGGCTGGTGAGAATTGCTTTCAACTGTAAGTTTCAAAAAGGCTTTGCTAAGCAGGCAGCAGTAGCAGTTATTTTGGCTCTGCACACTGTGATAAGAACGAGAAATACTTGCGTACAAGTGGAGAACCCAGGGATGAAGATTCTGTTTCCTCCAACTGGTTTCCAGTATTTGGCAAGTGAGATCCAGCTGGAGAGAAAGAGTCTGTTAAGCTCTGCTCATCCCCTTCCCCCCAGGTCCCCTACAGACACCCTCCCCAGCTCTGACAGGCACGGTCAGGGCAGCTGGCATTCAGGCTGTGCCCGGACACAGAACCAGCCTTTCTGAGGTCAGCTTTGAGGCAATGGAGCCCTCGGAACATGGAAAGGCTGCAAATGTCCCCTAGAATCTAACAGAGCACCCTCTGTCTGTGTGGGCCATGCCCCAGCCGAGCTGCCCCAGCCTGGGCCTGGCTAACAGGCCCTCAATTACAGGCCCTTGTCTACCAGCGAAGGTCAAGTGCAACCGAGTTTGCTTTGGGCATGTTATGGGAGCTCCTCAGGGTAGTTCTACGCAAAGGAGAATTATTTAAGAAAGTTTCAATGCCCTGATTATAAATATCAGTATATAAGAATACCAAACCAACCTCTTCTAATACATTAAAAACTAGTAAAGTCAAACCTTACTGTAAAAATTCAAAGTTATTATTTAAAAACAGACACTAAATGACTACAATAAAAACAGAACTTTTAAAATTAGAGGTCCGTGTCTAATACATTTAACTAATCTTCCAAAGTTCAATGCAAAAGTATATGTTTGCACACTGGCTCCTTTACATATTGGTCTTACCCAAACTGGGAGAAATGCAGTATTCTTTGTGTGTATTTAAATACTTTTAGAAATCTGTCCAGCATATTATTTCTAGGTTCTAAGCAGGTCAGACCTCAATTTCATATGCTTTTTGAAAGACTCAAGACAGCCTTAACATCACTGTTATTTACATATGTACTGGTGTCCTTAATTTGGATCACACACAAGTTCAATAAGCAACTACCTAGTAAATGAGCTGCTAATCTCATCAGATTTGAATGTGGTAGTATTTTCACAACTGAGCTGGAATCTAGCCTAATTGGGCTGTTGGAGCTAATTAAAAATTGAAGTTCAAGTTCTCTCATGTCTGCATAAACCTCCATGTTCAGAAATCATTATCTACTGTTTAATAAGGAACTGAGAGATGCCAAGATGTGAACATTTGGCAAACATTCTAAATCCATCACTGTTCTATGATTTCATGAGCCTATCATCACTATTTGAAGGGAGTGCAATAAACCTCTTTCAAAATCAAGTTCTCATTGTTTGTGGTTATTTCCCCCTTTCCTCAATCCGTAGCACCAAATATACTGGTTTGAGGGTGGGAGAACTCCAAAAACCTCATTTGAAAAATATACTGTACCTCACACTGGAAACTATATACCAGGGGCCAAGGGATGAAAAACAAAAAAACAAAACCAACCAGTTTTGAAACGTAATCCAGGACTATCTTTTCAATTTTCTTCTTTTCTACGCCTTGTAGGTGTCTCAAAAGATGGTCTTTTAGCTCAGACACCATCTAAAAACAGGAAATGGATTATATAAGTCACAACATACCCACTCACATCTGCAACTGGTTGAATTAGATCTGTTTATTAACAGTCCTTATCAATATGAAAAATATTGGGTCTGAAGATCCCTCCAGCAGAAATGCATAACCCTCAGTCTCCTTCCAATGGGCATAACTCAGGGGACACCAATGTTTCCCTCAAGAGGAACTACTTCTGATTCACTCAAAGCCCAGGGAGCAACTGAGAGTCAGGCTCCAGGCCCTGATGAGAAAAAGGAAATGTATCAGGTACCCACCACCCCTGCACAGTGGCTGCAGACATTTCACACAGCCCACGACATGCAAAGATATTGAAATACAGTATTCATTCTAGTGCCTCCAGATGGGCTTGTTTCTATACTGTTCTGATCATCCTTGGGGCTCCCCAATCACTGTGGCATTCCCAGCCCTCCCTACCTTTTGCTTTTCTTTCTCCTTCTCCTTCTTTCTGCTTTTTTTCTCCCTTTTGCCTGGACTCTCTGCTCAGCTAGAGGGTCTCCTGGCTACAGAGATCTTTGCACCAATAAAAAATCCATAAGAACTGTACAACATGTGCACACATCTTCTATTTTAGCAGATTTAACTATAGGATACCCTGAGTAAAACTTAGCCCGTAGCATTCTGGGCCAAGACCGAGTGGTATATTACTTCAATTCAGTCTCCTGCAAGTGCTAATTGATCAGGCTTTAAAAAACAATATTTATTTGTTGTTTAAGACAAAATGTATATGTTTTTGTCTTTTTCAATTTTTCTATAATAACCATAAAGATGAAAAATGTAAGTCATCTATATAATCCTGCCATCTACATTAACATTTTGGTTTTTTTATTTTCCTTCTTCCTGGTCTGACAATCATTCCTGTGTTTTGTAATCTGGTTTGTTTTTTTTTAAAGATTTTTATTGGGGAATTGGGGAATGGGACCAGCACTGGGGAATTGAGGGAAGGGGAACAAACAAATTGCTGTCATTTTGTTCTTCAGTCTAGTTGTGGAGAATGTTGCTTCACTGGCCCAAGTTGTCACCATCATTGCACTCTTCCCAGGCGAGGCAAATCAGTCACCGACTTCTGAACGGCCGCTCACGCTGGCTGCTGGCCACACACGGTAGCCCAAAGCAACCACTGCAGCAGGGGCTGCAGCCTACACCGTCGCCGGCGACTCACGGCAGCCCAGCTCCAGGTTGAGCTGTTGTTCAGCATCTTAGCTGTGGAGGGCAGCGTCACTGGCCCTCATATGTGGGATCTGAACCGGGGCCCTCTGGTGTCCCAAGCCAGCTCTTAACCACCGCGCCACTCGGCTGGCCCTGTAATTTGTTTTTCATGTAATAGTTTGTCATTAAATATTCTTTACCACACTAGTCTTAATGGCTGCACAGTGTTCAATTTTATGAAAGTACTATAACTGAATTATTTATTTCCTTCTTGTACATATCAGATGTTTCTTTTAATACTGTTAATAATGCCATTAAAAATCCTTACATGAAAGTTGTTTGCCACATCCCCAATTCTTTTGTCAGGCTAAATTCCTAGAAATGGATTTTGTTGGGCCACACACCAGGTTTGTGGCGATGCCGCCCACTGTGGCTACACTAATTACTGGACATGGGGCTGTCCAATTCCCTGTACCCTGAACTTTGCTACTATGATATTTAAATTGTTGTCAGTTTTCCTGTATGTCTATGTTAAATAATATACTTAGAAAATGTTCCCTATTGCAGTACTGTTTATCTATCTACTTATTTTACTCAAATTCTTTCATACAGTTCAATATTTTATATTTTAGACTCCTTAACCTATCTGATGTTTCTATTGGTTTATGGTATAAAGTGGTGGCATTTGGGATAGGAGAACTCTATTTCTTTTACAAATAGGCCACTATTGACTGATTTATTAAAAAATATTTCTTTCCACATTGATTTTTAAATGCCTCATGTACCAGACACTAAAGATTCTAATTAAAACTAGGGTCTATTGACTGTCTATTTTTGTATAAGCACCATATTGTTTCTGTCACTGTAGATCAACAACACATTCAGATCTCTGGTAATGCCAGTCTCTCATCTCTTAACTTTATCAAGTGAATCAGTCAATTGTCACACATTTTATTGGCTTTTTGCTTGTAATGTTATTAAGCTTAGACTCATAGGACTTGGAAATGCGATATTGGTTTTCATTATCTTTTCTAATTGGTTAATCCTAATTAAAAAAGAAAATAGATACAGAATCTCCAGCTTACTAACTTGCTCCTTATTTTCCATTTACCCAATTGATTGTTTTGTTTGTTTGTTGCATTATACAATCTTACAATCTTCTTCTGTTTCTTATTGCATTGGCTAGAATTTCCAGAACCATGTAAAATTTTAATGAAAATAGCAAGGATCCAACTTCTTTCTGATTTTGATAGGAATACCTCCAATGTTCCATTAAGAAGGATGTTGGCTATTAATATTAGATTATTCTTTGTTTTATTGATTTGTGTATTCCAAGATTGGAATTCCACTTTAATCAACTTTTAGCACTGATAGAGGTTATCATTTTTCCTCTTTCACCTAGTGATGTAATGAATGCATTTCCTAATATTAATATATTTCTTAATATTAAGACTTCCTAAAAAGAACCCCACTTGGCCACATTGTATCTTCAAATATACCACTAGAAAGTTGTTTGTTTATTTTAAAGCTTATAAGAGTTTATTTGAGCTAAACTGACGACAATTGCCAGGAAGCAAAGTCTCAAGGGATTAGAAAATGCTCCCTAGAAAGTATTTTAATTAAGCTTGTGGT
Organism: Hipposideros armiger; assembly: GCF_001890085.2. NCBI lineage: Eukaryota > Metazoa > Chordata > Mammalia > Chiroptera > Hipposideridae > Hipposideros > Hipposideros armiger. The sequence goes on from NW_017731586.1 coordinate 1,594,389, forward strand.
ATCTATACTCATAAGTAAAAGTAGCTATTGTCAGATTTTAGTTTTAAGGTTATGCTGGCTTTTTAAAGTGATTAAGAAACTTCCCATCTTTTTTCAAAAATACTTTACATAGTATGGGAATGACCTGGTCCTTAAAAGATTGAAAGAACAAACTCAATAAATAACTCGGGGCCTTTTCTTGGAGATAATCTTTGACTTTTTTTCAAATTATTTCATGATTATTGTGCTTTCAGGTCTTCTAGTACTTCTTGGCTCAAGTTTGGTCATTCTATTTGCCAAGGAAATTTTAACTAGGATTTTTAAGTGTATGGCTATGTATTTCTACATATTTTTCTCATATATTTTAACTTGCCATGTCTAATCCCATTTGAGCCTGCACAGTATTAAAAATATTTTATTAGACTTTCTAGATGTCTCTAGTCAGTCTTTTAAAGATTTTGGATTTGTTTACCAATTCTGCTCTTCAATTAATTTATTTTGATTTATATTTCTTTTGTCTTCCCAGTAGTAGAATTTCTTGAGAAACAATACTTTATTCTGTTTTATTTTAAACCCCAAATACAAATCCACAGAGATGTTGCTTTTTCCTCATTTTAAACAGTCTCAATGCTGGACATTTCTTATGTTGTTTTGAAATTATGTATTTACTAGGGTGATTGATTAATGGGCGTCTTCCCCACTAGACTACAAATTCTGAGAGGGCAGAAACCATGTACGTGTTCCTTACCACGGAACACACAGGGCCCAAAGTGGCTGGGAACAGCTATGTGTTCAGAGAACAAGTGAAGAACAAGATCAGAATGACAGGACAATCTAGCCCTCTCCCTTTTCTCAAAGCCCATTGTGCCAGCACCCCAACAGCCGCAAACCACTCACCAGCCCCACAAGCAGCCTCTGGTGGTTGTCTTCCTCCTGGAACAGGGGTGTCAATCTTGGCTCTGAAATTAAACAGAGCAATTGTCAAGCAGGGTCGTTCACAAGAAATGGGCTAGAAGAAAGAGGAATCAGCCTAGGTTTCCCTTCCCTGAGTCATAACACTTCCCTGATAGATGAAAATTTTTCACTAGGTGAGTGTGACCTAGCCCTGCAAGCTGAACTTGCCACTCAAGTGACACACAGAGAGCTCTGTGCAACAGGGAGTGGTAGAGATGAAGGAAGGATAGATGGAAGGAAGGAAGGGAGGGAGGGAAAAAGGGAGAGCGGGAGGGAGGGAGGGAGAAAGGAAGGAAGAAAGGAGGGAAGGAAGGAAGGAAGACATTTCCCAATACCTACAGGCTCTGGCTTTGATTTCTCTTCAACACAAAAACTCACTGCTGTCTAAGAACTTCTGCCTCACTGGAGACGGAGTGACCTGGGCCCTCTCTTAACCCTAAGGGGCCATAATCCACAAGGACTTGGTGGAGCATCACAGAACTCCCTTCTTTCTGACCCCCCCACAGTTCAGTGTCTTTGGAAGTTGCTAAGCTGAGGGGACCAGTCACCTACTGTGGCAATAGTACTAATTGGCATAAGTTATCCAACAGAAAAGGTAACTAGATCAAGATGGAAACGTGACACATAAGGTTAAATCAGATGTCACTTTCCCCATGACATGCACTGCGCCAGAAAGGCTGGCGGGCAGGCAAACAGCTTCATCGGAAGGTCTGCCCTAACACTCCCTAACTGCCCTTCCTGTTCTAGAACACCTAAGGCACAGCGCCGTCAAGATGGCAGAACTACCCTGGTCTGTGGGCTGACTCCTTGTGGAAGGGCACAGATGCCTCTTGAATTCTCGGGTGAAATCCTACCTGAATCCTACACAACCTTCATGATTAAGATGAAATCATTTAGACCTTGATCCCAGCAGCCCTGAATTTCACATGGAGGGTTTCATTTCGGGCAGTGATGGCATTCTCCTTAGGAAACTAGTACAAGCAAAAGCACGTGAGAGGAACAGGCACGTTCCCAATAGCACGTCAGAAGAGAATGACTAGTAACAGGATGCAAGCAGGCTTGAGGACAGGAGCAGAAGGCACTAGAACGGAAGAAGCAGGGTGGGCACAACCCATATTGCAAAATGCCTGAATCACACACATTCACACCCCAGTGCAGTGGGCAGCTCCTGCCAACTGCTCCTCCCTGGTGCTAGTGGCAGAAACCCTAGCTGGTTCCCTCAGGGCTATTCAGTGAGCCCAAGCTCTGTCGGCCTGGGCTGGGTGACAAGTTCACTGTCACGGTTCACGTAGGTTGTGTACACAGCTGCAGGATGTGCAGTAACACACTCTATAAAATAATTTCCGTTAGGGTCACCCAACATATACCTAAACATCCAGGCCCATAAGAGAGAGGTGAGATATAAAAACAACAGCTTTTTCAATAAAGGCTGACCTTTATGAGTTGTGAAAGAGTTCCACCAACAAAACCACCAAAGGGCTTATACCTGAATATGCTTAGCATTCTCTTCCCCAAGAGTTCTACTCAGCTAAGTCCCCCTTGTTTGTCAAGACTCTGCCCCAACCATCCCCAGTCATGACTTAGCCCCTCGCCCCTGCACCCCGAGACGACATAACACCTGTCACTTGGTTTAGAAATTATGTGTTAGCATTTCTTTCTCATACACTAACGAAAAGCAGCCACCTCAGGGAGCCCACATGTGCCAAGCGTCGTACTAGGTACTATAAACATGACCCTATTTACTCTCATTTTCTCTCTGCCCTTGCCCTGAGGAGGACCACACGAAATGGATAAATGGTTTGCCCAAGAGCACATGTGAGCATGTGGCCAAGCTGGAATTCAAGTCCAGTTCTGCCAGGCTCCCAGCCTGTGCTCTTCCTCCCCCAGCCACAGGCCCACCAGGAGGCTCCTCATTTGTGCATGCACAAGACCCAGTCCAGTGAGTACCCAAGTGTCAACCAACACGGAAGGAGCACAGGCGTCACAGGCGCTCGTACGATAAGACAGCTGGAAAGGAAGCATCCCTAAGCCAAGGGAGCTTCCAAAGAGCATCCTGTGGGTACAGCCAGCGGGCATGTTAATGAGATCAAATCCAAGAGGACAAATAATGAAAACCAGGAGGCCAACAACACTCAGCAGCTGTCCCCAAAGGTCCTGGTGCCAAGACAGACATGGAAGAAGCCGGGTGACTACTCCGGCAGGAAGATATTAAAGGGAGCTGTCTTCATTACACTGTTGGAAGTGATTTTCCTGCCAACCCACAGTGGAAGGAAGAACGATGTTATAAACAAAACACTGACTGAAATCCAGAAGACTTTTCTTACCCAAATTCCTTGCTTCTAGGTTAGAAATCACCCTAGAAAGAAAGTAGCCAGTGTTATTCACACAGGAAGCAATATTTAAAAAAAAAAAAAAAATGAAAGCCACACACCATACAAAGATGTCGTCCTTTAAAACCTATAAAACCACTGCAGAAACTCGGGCTGCTGAAAACCTCAAAAACTTTTAATCAACTTGGCAAAAGCCACATTAGGCAATTATAAAACTCAAAGCCTTTTAGTGCAAACAATGACAATAATTTACAACAATCACAGCTCTCAGTTATTGGAAATAATGGGAACAGAAAATAGAACAGGGGCTGGAACGGGGCCTGTACTTGTAGCACTGAGATGACTCACTATCCAGAAAATCTGCTTTCAAAATAAGAGCAGCTCACCAGCCCACTAACACTTTTCTCAATCAGCTTCCTGCCTATACCCCCCTAAAGGGCTCCATTAATAAGAGTTTTCTTTATCCTTTCTCCCTGATAAATCATCTATCTCCAGGAGGCAAGTTTGTAATGTTTAACAGATAAACTTTTCCCACTAGACACTCCAGCCTCAAACTCCAGAAATAGGGCCCAGTGGCTGCATTCATTAAGCTGACAGCATCATTTTTGCTGAGGATACACAAAGAAAGTAAGCTACTTCCCTGCTAGGTAGCCAACAAAATAATTGCAAGAGATAATCATCTTACAGATACAATAATCCCTAATTTTACTTACTTGATGGCATTATCAAGAATATTCCTCACATACACCTTGGGCCTTCTTTTTCCTGTTTTCTAGGAGTGAGAACATGTCAGAGGTGTGAAAGGTGAAGGTTTTATGGGTGATATTTTTCACATCAAAGACACAATATAATACAATTAAGAGTTTCAGCAAAAAAACATACACTTTCCAGGTAAACAGGTAAAACACTTAGATTCTTAGAAAATTGTTTTAGAAATGTTTTATTCTGAAACTATTATAGATTTACAGAAGTTGCAAGTCAAAAATGTCATACACGGGCCGGCCGAGTGGCACGATGGTTAAGAACTGGCTTGGGATGCCAGAGGGCCCCAGTTCGGATCCCACATATGAGGGCCAGTGGCACTGCCCTCCACAGCTAAGATGCTGAACAACAGCTCAACCTGGAGCTGGGCTGCCTGCCGTGATTCGCCAGCGATGGCAGGTGGGTTGCCATGGGCTACCACGTGTAGCCAGCAGCCAGCAGCCAGCGTGAGTGGCCGTCCAGAAGCCGGCGACTGATCTGCCTTGCCCGGGAAGAGCGCAATGATGGTGCCAACTTGGGCCAGTGAAGCAACGTCCTCCACAACTAGACTGAAGAGCAAAAGGATAGCAACTTGTCTGTTCCCCTTCCCCCAATTCCCCAATAAGAATCTTTAAAAAAAAAAAAAAAAATATATATATATATATATATATATATGTTATACACAACAACATTACAACTATACACAACAATGCTGCAGGGAGATCTGTTAATCTTTATCCAGTCTCACCCAATGTTTACATCTTTTATAAACAGCTATGTGTAGTACACTATCAAAATCAGAAAACTGACACTGGTACAATGAGTGTATAGTTCTATATCGTTTTATCACATGCATAAATTCATGCACCACCACAATCAAGATGCAGAACTGGTCCACACCCCAAAGAAGCATCCAAGAAGCCCCCCTGTCTGCCCAGTAAGAGATGAGTAGTGCCTGGCAATGGGGGGAGTGCTACAAATGTAAGCCAGCCTGACAACTTACAAGTATCACCTGGATCTAATACACTATTGCTTTTGCTTCTTGCGTTGTTCTCATGAACCCACACATACCTCTTCCGAGATCAGGCTGTGCCACTCTCTCCTGACCACGCTGTTGTTATAGTGCAAGTGTGGCTCGGTGTACTTGACATGTTCCAGGTGTAAGTTCAGTTTTTCCCAGTATCCCTGAAAGCTACGCACCTATAGGAGACAAAAACATCAGCGAGCTTGAGAGGCGGGGCCTGTTGGCCAAATGACCCAGGAGGGACCACGCCAGCCTTGCTGCAAAACTGGGCATGCCTCAGCTCTCACGCAGCAGCATTTCCGAGTGAATACTTTCCACGAAGGATGGCATTCTCATCCCGATAGGAATTCTAACATAGACTTAGAGTCTTGCCTTCCCCACTTCCTTGTCTACCCCCTTTTACACAGAGAGAACCATTGCTCACCTCCCCAGACTGGAATGGCTCCCCGGGGTGAAGGCAACGCTCACCAGCCTATGTTAAACACAAGTCATGTCCTCCCCAGAGACCCATTTTTCTGATTTAGGTTGTATCAGCAATACCATGTTCAGTCAGAGAATAGTCATAAGATTTGGAGGACGTGAAATAGGCTTACTTTCCTGCTAAGCTTATTTACTAGATTTGTTTTTCCCAAAGCTAGGAATCAGAAAGGTAAAGTGAACTAGTTTCACATTCAGTTGTGAAATACGCCAGAACGAAATAGCTGACATCCTATCTAGGTCTTCAATTTATTGATATAATTGTACTACCCTGAGCAAGAATGTATTCATCCTGTTTATTTTTAAATTAAATGCAATATTAATACCTTTTTTAATGTTGAAGGATGTACTGACAAATTTTTTTCCTTCTTTTTTTAAGTCAAGCAAGCAGCAGATATCTTAAAAGGATAGTATATTTTCAAGATGGTGAGAGCAGGTAGGCCTGGAGAAAAGCAGCTGCTCCAAATTGTTTTTTTGTGTTTTTTTTTAAATCAATGAAGATAGACTTATGATACACACTTTCTTGCCCAAACTATGCATTTATAAAAGATTTGACTGGGACCAAGGGTGCAATGTGCGGCCATGAAACAAAGTAGCTAAACCTACCGTGGTAATAGACTTGGCTGTACTGCAAGAAAAAAGAGAACTTAAATAAAATGTGCCTCAATCAAGAAAAAAACGCCCTTACATTAAATAACACACTATTATTTAACGTTAAATGTTAAATAATAAATACATTCTCCAAATTCTTATTGAAAGGACAATCATAATTGGTTCAAAATGGATTTTGGGGAGGTCAATAAAAAGAGTTACATAGTAATGTTAACTTGCTGTTTCAGAAGCCTTTTTAAAAGGCCAGTCCAGCCAAAATCCCTTCTCACGAAAATAGGAAAAACTATTTCCAAGAAAGTGTCATTTCTGGGGGAAATAAGAACACTGGGGTCACGTCACTCCTCACTTGACCTACCTCACTCACCTTTTCTTTAACTTCCCATTTATTTATACTTAATGTACCTTTACCCTCTGATATTCCTTGTACTGGAAATAATAATAATAATGAAAGCAAATCCTGCTGACATTGGGCAGTGTTAGGCCCCTGACGAGAAGTCACCACAACTTTCTGGATATTTTTACCTCTGGGTTCAGACGCACTACTGCCAAAAGTCGGGAAACTCATTGGTGTTGTGGTGACATCTTGTGGTCAATTACGCTATTAGCTCTGCCTGTTTTGCCACCAGTTCCACCGTGTGGTCTGCCCTCCATCTTGCCCAGGACAAGATGTGGGAAGGGAAAAACACAGGTGTCCTACCTGTCACAGGGCCTCCTCCTTTCAGGCTGAATGCCACCCTCCTGTCAGAAGACCCCATTCACATTCTCACGCTCCTAGGAAAAGCTCTCTCCCAAATGGCCTTCCTTCCCCTCGCTCCTCCATTAAAAAATCCCTTTTCTCAACTGAGAATAAACCAATGAAATAAGTCCATGCACAGGCTTCAAAGGGGCTCGTGAACCCACTGACTGTATGTAACATGAAGTGTATGTTTGAGCACTTTTCTGGGAAGAAGGTCTACAGTTTGCACCAAAGTTTCAAAGCGATCCATGGCCTAAAATCACTGAGTTCGAAGGAAAAGGATCTAAGTTTAAAATATATTTTAATATAAATGTATAGGTCTTTGAAGGAGGTCACTGCACTGGATGTTGTACCATAGCTATTAAAGAGTGTATAGAGAAAAACAATTGGTGCCACATGTCACTATGTGGATCTACGAGATAAGTGATGCAACTTTTTAAGTTATGAAAATTCACGGAGATCACTGTAAATTGGAAGGTCTATTTGGAAGCCTGCTTAATAGACGAGACCCAGAGGATGAAAATGGGTTTGAGTAATGAAGGATAAGGACAGGATATCCCAGGTGGGGCTCTTAGGAAGTGAGGAAGACTGAGAGACCCAAATGTGGATTTTGGGTGTAGATCAGAGGCAGAGCACTAGGGGAAGCAGAGAAAACAACCAACAGCACTTCATTCTCTAAGGGGAAAACAGCCTCTAGAGCTGACTCCAAACTGCAGCAACCACCTGGGTCCCATCCCTTAGAGATTTACCTGGTGGGGTGTGACCGGAGCCTCCCGAGTTTTACAAGTTCCCCGCTGATTCTAATGTTCAGCCAAGGCCGAGAACACTGCTTGAGCATGTCCAGGTAATCCCAGTCTCCCTCCTACCCTCAAACCTTGTCCTCAATCTACACTTCTGGTTTAAAGGCTGATGAAGAACAAACTGTGTGAAGACTTGTGATTGTGTTGTTGAACACTAGGAGACAGACAGCATTGAAGAGGGGGTTAGGGACCGTCTGTGAGGGATCTCAAATGCCAAGTGAACACCAGCATGCTCATTAAGCTAGAAAATAAAAGAAGCTCCAAGATAAAATTTTAGATGTTGTAACACAGTATAGGGACGAGGGAGGGGAAGCCGCACGATCACATCCTAACAGCCAACCTGGGAGCACAGAAAACCACTCCGATCAGTCGACTAGCATTCAGGGAACTAGGTAAGTACTAGGCACTGTATTCATTCAAAAAATGAGCAAAGTGAAAGCCACCGCAGCCCGAGAAGCACACGGCCAGCTACTTGAAAAGAGCTCATAAGGCTTTAAAACACACACAAACACTTTATAAGCAAAGTACCCATGAATTTAGCTACTTTTGGGACACTTGGTGTTACAAGCCATCAGATACTCAAGGAATGATCCAAAAGCGCTTCCCTACACAAGCATGAGTTTTAAACTTTAATTTTGAAAGAAGTCTCTTCTTGAGAAATCATCTTTTTTTTGTCTCTTAGGATGACATGAAGTAATTAGCAAGTGCAGACCATCACAATTATTAATTGAACAAAAGAACCAAAGGGTTACATTAAGAGACAGTTTCCCACTTATGATCTGGATTGCCTGTTGATTGAAAAAAAAAGAAAAAGAAAAGAGCCCTGTGGTACTGGCTCATCCACAAATCACTGCCAGGAAAAAACATCTGCCTTTCATTTCTAAACAACCCTCTGGCTTTAGTCCTAAGTCTTCTGATTAACCAGCATCTTCTTACAGGAGAGGAAGCCAACTCGGGGAGAACCTTCCCTCTCCGTGCCAGTGTTCAACTAGCAGAGCGAAAGCATCAGTCCATTGGCTGCTTCGTAGGTTCCATCTCAGTGTCAGCTTGTACTTGCAGCCCAGAGAAGCAGTGACCCACTACCTCCAACACAGACAGAATAACACAGAAACATCTAAGTGTCCACAAAGCTAGCAAGGCCCTACCAAGCCAGATGCTCTGAGCAGGACCATCCAGGCCCAGGACAAGTGACTGGAACTCCTGAGGCTTCCTCTTAAGGAGACTGCATGTTGCAAATGCCAAGTTCTCCTATTTATAAATGGACTTCCTCTTTCATCCCAACATCTAGTGAAAAAATAAAACCTCTCTTCTTTGCCCTGACGGGTAGTTCTCTTACCATTTTTAAGGGGCTGGATTCTTAAGATATAATCACTAAATATGGCTCGAAATGATTGCATCTCACAAAGAGCATATACCCAGAGAAAGGCTAAAGTATTTTCCTCCTCTCAGCCTGAAGAATTAAACATTATGTCTCCAACAAAAACTGTAAGAGCAGCACGGCCCTGAGGCTGGTAGGAGAGAAACAAAAACAAGAATCCTTGATCCTGGGTCTGTTCCGCAATTTCACCATCTGGGAAGTAAACTGAAGGGACCCCATTCTATACATAGGACAGGAATGAGTTTACCAGCCTGGTACTCTGTTTCTAATAAGCAGTGTTTCTTTGTAGTATCATAAAATTAAGTTTTACAATATTAATTGAATTTGCCTTAACTCACTGTCCCAGAAAATATGTTGAATAGGGAAAAACTCTTATGCTTTCTTCACAAGTCTACTCACAGAATACTTCACTTCTGGTCATCAAATGTGTGGGTGTTTCTCCCCACATCCATCAATTCTCCAACATCAGCTGGATGTCCTACAATTTAACTTAATTCTGACACTACTGAGATAGAAAAATTACAGGCAATCAGGGAAATTGCCACGGTAGAGGGAATCAGGGTGGAAACCATAATAAAGCCAGGGAAATAATTTTATTAGCTGACAGATAGGTTTAAGTCACAGGGCCCGCCAGAGTGACCAACTCAGGTGGGGGAGGAGGAAAAGCTTTTTTTCCAAGCCTATGACAAAAAGTCAGGGATCCCCAGGTAGAATAGGTATCTGAAGAGGTTGATTAGCATAACATAATCCTGTCAGGAGTCCTATCTTCAAAGCCACAGTCTCCACTAACATACTCCTCTCAGAACAGAGACAATGATTAAACTGATTAAGCTCTAAGAAAATTAGACAGTTTCGAGAAAACACCTCCTCTGGGCTAAACAGCAATGTAAATTTGATAATAGTGCCAAGAGGCACCAAGCAGCCCCTCTCCCCAAAAGGTATAAAAACAAATCCTTTGCTCTAACTAGTGGGCACCCCAGTCGGGACCCCCTCTTGTTTTGAGAGCTGTTACTTTCTGCTCTAATAAACTATCCTCTGCTGCAAACTTGACCTCTCTGGTCCGTGTCTCCATCCTTCAGTGCTACAAGATCAAGATCCCGGCGCGCACACAAAAACACACACCAAAAAACCCTGCTTCACTACCTGCCTAGAGACAGCGTTAGATCCCACAGGTTAAGGGCTCAGTCCTACAAAATTTGCCCCCTCTTCAGATGCCTATAGCAAGTCCAGGTTGTCGCCTGTGCTTCTGACCGACAGTCTGTAAATTGGAGGTTCCCAGAACCCCTCCTTGAGGTCAATAATCTGTTGGAGTGGTTCATAGAACTCAGGAAAACAGTTTGCTTACTATAAAAGATACATCTCAGGAACAGTCAGATGGGAGAGATGCAGAGGGCTAAGTACGTGGGAAGGGGTTCGGAGCTTCCGTGCCCTCTCCAGGCACGCCAACCATCCTCCCTGCCCCTCCGCACGTTCATCCAGCCCGGAAGCTCTCCAAACCCCTTGAGTTAGGGTTCTTGATGGAGGTTCCATGACTTAGGCAACATTGATTAAATCACTGGCTGTTGGTGACCCAGCTCAACTACTAGCCACTCTCACCTTGGGAGGTGGGGAATTGGGGTGCAGCGGAAAGTTCCAACTCTCTAATCACATGGTTGGTTCTTGAGGCCACAGTCCCACCTTAGGTGCTTTCCAACAGTCACCTCATTAACATAAACTCGGGTGTGGATTGAAAGGGGCTTGTTATAAATAACAAAAGACATTCTTCTCACCTCTGGGCTCTGGAACTATTTCAGGAACTGGGAACAAACAGTCAATATTATAACAAAAGATGTTCCTGTAGCTTTTATCACTTAGGAAATTACAAGGATTTTAGGAGCACTGTGCCAGGAACTATGGATGAAGGCCAAATATATATTTCTACTTATAACACAATATGACATATGTACAAACTGAAATGTGGAAAATCAATTAATATTTCCCACATAAACAACTGACATTTCTGGTAATGCTAGATTGTTGTCAAAGCAACAATTCTAATTTTTAAAAAATTGTCAGCTCTTACACTGGTATTGAGTGGATACTTTGGATATCTAGCAAACCTTTTATTTAAGTGCTGGTGGTTGTCTGTATTGGAAGGGTCAAGGGAAAACTGCCTTTTGTGTTTCACTAAGCAATTAATTATACTCATGTTCTGCCCAGTTAAAACAGTTCTTAAAAAACTGTTTAAGTGAAGGAGCATAATTAAGTAGTAACTAAGTATGTGAATGCAGAACAGTCCAGGTGTCAACTACTCTGTTAGACGCCCTCACTTCTGAGGGGCCATTAGTGGGGAGGGGCTTTAAGTCTCTGGCTTTTCCAATCTCTAGGTCAGGTAGTTAATAATCTCTAAACAAATGATTAAATAAAAGGTTTCCTTACTTTATAAAATGAAACTAAAGATGTCTGGCTTAAGAAATACTTTGGTAAAAATACTACATTTCTCCATGTGTGGTATTCTCATTCAACTTTTATCTATATATTCAAGCTATTGTTTCTATTTTTTTTAATACATATGAGGTGTGATCAAATAATATGGTGAATGTTTAAATAAAAAAATTATTATAGTAAAAGACACATTGCCATTAATCCCCCTCAAAATACTCCCCCCACTTCAAACACACACACTTATCCCATTGTTCTTGCCACTTTCTGAAGCAGTTCTGGAAGTCCTCTTTCGTGTCTTTAGTTGCACTGATGTGGCTGCCTCCGTGTCCTTAACGGATTCAAAATGTTTCCCTTTCATGGTAATTTTTACTTTGGAGAAGAGCCAGGAGTCTCATGGTGCCTGATCTGGTGTATAGGTGGATAAGGACACACCATAATGTTTTTATTTGACAGAAATTGCTGTACCAGAAGCGATTGTGACACTGAGTCTTAACGTTGTGATCACAAAATACGGTGGCTGCTGCTGCCAAGTGCCATCCAACGGAAAGGCAGGGATCTTCAATATGGGAGCCAGCGCATTGAACCTTAGTAATAGTGTGTGACAAGTTTCAACTTGTTCGGTGCAGTCAGTTAGGTGTGAGCTACAGTTAGAAAAGGTGTGTTTTAAAGTGTGCCATAAATCATCTTCCATCACGACAACGCTCCCTGTCACACATCGTTTCTGGTATATGGCAATTTCTGTCAAATAAAAACATTATGGTGTGTCTTCATCCACCTTATTCACCAGATCTGGCACCATGTGACTTCTGGCTCTTCCCCAAAGTCAAAATGATTCAAAACATCGAGGCAGCCACAACAGCACCATTAAAGACACTCATGAAAGAGGACTTCCAGAACTGCCTCAGAAAGTGGCAACAATGATGAGATAAGTGTGTTCACAGAGAGGGAGAGTATTTTGAGGGGGATTAATAGCAATGTATCTTTCACTGTAATAAATTGTTTTTTTGTTTTTTTGTTTTTTTCTTTTTTTTCATGTAGAAACCACACTTGAGTGACAACTAGTTACTGTCTGCCTTTTTAAGGAGACAAAATAAATTGTTTTTTATTTAAACATTCGCCATATTGTTTGATCACACCTCATACATGCTTCCTGTGGTTGGACAGTTTTAATAGTTTCTCTTCTCATAAAATCAAGGGTAATTTTTAACCTTTTACACAAGTTGCCACTTCCGTAGAGAAAACCATGCTTTAAGAAGGGATAAAATCATTCTTAGGAAGTTTACTCTTGATGGCATTCCTTTTAAGGCGAGAACCTTGTTTCAATATACTTTTTGTTCCTTTTTTAAAATTCTTGTGGAAGTCATTTCATAAAGTCAGGATGCCTCTTGTCTTTCAGGTAACAATCCTCTAATTTAACTGGTTTATACATCTTAACATGCTCGTATATTAAACAACTGTAAACTCCTCCACTTCATACTAAAATTATTTGCAGACAGAGCAGGAGGACAGCCAAATGCTGGTTTCATTTTCCCTTCCCTCTCGTGACTCCTTATCAGGGCAGTCATCTACCAAGGAGAACCGGAAGCAAATGCCGTCAAGAGTAAAGAGGGGTCTCTTGGGCCTCATGGAAAGTCTGGCAGCGAGCGTGCATTTGAGAGGTAACTTGTGATTCAGGTAATAGGTGCTCAGGGCCATAGGTAAGCATGGCGAGAGCAGTCTTACAACTGGGGCTGGGAGGGAGAGCAGCGGGTGGAATGTGCCACTGTAACCAGGTCTGTCACAATATAATTAAGCTGGGGCTTGGGGTAGAAAAAGTAGGTCAAAGGCAGCAGCTTATAGCGATGGGTATTATGCTGGCAGAGATGGGGAAACAAATGAGAGAAACCAGGGCCAGATGTCCTGTGAACTGGAAGGTACTGATCAGAGTCTCCCAGGCTGAGTGACTGGGGTGGCGGGGGGNGGGGCAAGCTGGCCAAACCAAATCCAGTGCCATGTTCTCCTGAGCCTAAGGCCAGGCCCAGCAGTATACCTAGACCTCTGCCTTCCCTGATGGATCATGTCTGCATGGAGAGGATCACGAAAAGGTCTACAGTTCAAACTTGTCCTAGGTTACACTTCCTACTAGCATATGGACACATGTGGAATCGCCAAAGAGCTCCCAAGCACGTTTGGGAGTGGTTCATGGGAAACAATCACATGCAGGGCAAAATGCTAAAGATAATTAGGGGACAAGAGAAAGGGTGAGAAGTCAGAATGAACATCCAAGGAGAAAAAAAAAACACGGACAATTTAAAAAATATCATTTTACACACACACACACATACACACACACAACCCCAGAGTCCAAAATTAAGCTACTTTGTTCCCAAGCAAAGTCAAATCATATTTTTAGAACAAGCCAATGGGTAAAAAGTTTACGAGAACCTTCCCATCACTCTTTTATACTTACTTATTTTAAATGAAAATACACAATGTTGGTAACATTATAATAACATTGATAAACTGATAAATCCCTTGTAGTAGTGTAAATTATCACAGTTTTTTTTGAATATCAATTTGGCAAAAAAAACAAAAGCTATAAAAATTGTCATAGTCTTTCACCCAGTAATACTCCTGGGCATGTAACCTTAGGGGAATAAATCCAAAGAAAAGCTGTCTGTATAAAAATATTCACTGCAAAATTACAGCAATTTTTAAAAATGGGGGCTGGAAACAAATGTCCCAAAACAGAAAAATGACTAAGTAAACTAAGGCACAGCAACACAGTAGAATCCATGAAATCATTAGTAATCTTATGTAGCAACATGAAATGTTTATGATATAATTTGTAATCTTTACCAAGTATCTCTACATTGCCTATGAATACCTATGACAAAGACCAAGAGGAAATGGAGAGGGATAGACAGTTGATACGGACAGGAGCTGTAGAATTATGGGTGACATTTGTTTCTTTTTAAAAATTTCCTCACTAGTTTGTTATTTGTCCATTAAACACATTATAGGTTTGGCAGATGAGTAGTAGAAGCAGGAACAATAAAATGAAAGAATGGAGGCTCTTAACAAGAACCTTTTAAACTATTAGCTAAACCTTTATTTTCCCTTCGTCTTCCTACCTTTGTAGAACTTCACAGTGGCCTCACACTTCTGCCCAGAAACATCCCTTTGTAAGTCCCTCCTTAGCACACCTTTCTTAGAACTCAAACCAGAACCACTGAACCTGCCCCCATCAGCCCTCTCTCATCCCCAGTGCATCACTTTGACCTCAAACGCCCACTTCTTTCCCCCGGCTGCCCAGGTCTGGCCAGCCCCTCATGGTTCCAAAAGAATCAAATGTAAATAAAAGGCAGCAGCACACTGAGCTGCCTGCTGCCAGAAGTTGAGATTTCCCAGCACACACCAGTCTATAATTAACAGGAGACAAAGCCAAAAACAACAACAAAGGAGCTTCAAGAAAACTGCTAAAATACTCCCCAGTTTTTAACTACAGATGCATTCTTTTCTACTCGCCCACCCCACCCTGCCCTCCCTATTGTATTCGGAAACTTCTGAAACCACCAGACTGCAGAAAGACACTCAGAGCAGGAAGGACATGAGCAAAGCCTGACTGAGACCACATAGGGAGCCGATGCAGGGCGCTCTTGAGAAACAGAAAAGCTGTTCTCAGAACCAGAAGGAAATTAAATAATCCCAGCCAGGTTACTTAATAATTTTAAAATTCTGTGTGTGTGTGTGTGTGTGTGTGTGTGTGTGTGTGTTTGCACTCGCGCCCGTGCATGCATGTATGCATACTTGTGTGTTTTGAGGGGGTGACAGCACCAATGAAGTAAACAACACCTACACCCTCTAAAGATCATTAAGGAGAACTCCTCCAGTACTGACTACTTTGCGGTGTAGTAGAAAGTACTAGTTCTATATGGTTTATATTGAGACCTGTAATTCTCTATCTTCAGAAAACTTCCCTCCTCGAAGAGCATTTCTAAGAACTGCCCTAATATCATCCTTAGTGTTTACTCAACCACTTGGGAAGGGTCTTCTAGAGAACTAGCCCTACCCCTTATCCTCGTCACCCGCCCCCCCAACACACACACACACAGTTCACAATCCCTTTTGGAACCACCATAACACTTGGGCAGCAGAGTTTTAACTCCAGTGAGTGTGGAGGCAGCACGGAAGCCACGCACGTCTGTGCTTTTGTCTCTGTGAGGGACTTACCTTCATTAGAGGCAATGCAATCTCCTCTGTCACAAGGGTTATTCCAGGAATTTCCTATGGTGGGAAAAACAGACACATAACTGTTAAACATATCAGCGGCCACAAGCTCAAGCCTCAGGAAGTTTTCTGCACAGACAGAAGCTGAGGGCAGCTTCCAGTTTGCTAACCTCTACTTTAAATAAACCTTGGGATTTATAAATAACAGTGAACACAGCCTGTCTCTTGCCTCAGAAGGGCAGATATTCTTTAAAGTTATGATAACAATAGTTGACAGTGTTGCTAAAGGAAAGAAGACTAATGATGAAATACAGAGCAAATAGTATATATTGCTTATACACTATATACACCAGTGTGATATGAAGGGGGTAGGTTCCATTATGTGTTCCTTCCTCCCTCTTCTATTCTTTTGTTTAAATGGACTGCAGTGGGTCCTGCCTCACTAGAAGGAACCAAGGTTAATGGGAATCCGGTGTGACTTCAGTGGAAAACTTTTCAGCACCTCGTCCTCCCCATAATTTCAGAGCTAAGAGAGCCCCATAAAGAGCTGATGCAGGACATCACCATGGCCAATGGGAAGGGTGTGCAGGTCATCTCAGGAAGCCCCAGTTGGAACAGTCTGCTGACTAGTGAGCATTACCATCAGGGTCAACTTCCAAAATCTCCCTTGACTCACTGTTATTTTTAAAGAGTGTTTCTATGTGAATTACGTATATTAGCCTCTCAGCTAGCCAATTCATCTTTTATTTCCTAAAAAAGGAAATAATACATGAGAAAATAATTTAGAAGGTGTTATGTAGATATAAAATCTGGTATTTCTTTAGTATTTAAATATCCTGGATTTTACTATACACAATAGTCCTGTGAAAAGGGGATTGGAGCAGTGGAGAAATAAATTTCCAGAACATTCAAGCAATTGAGTTCTCCACTGTGAGAGTCAAAAGCCTATGATAAGAATCTCTTGTGTGCTTCACTTATCTCAGCAACAGAGGAGACTTCAAAAAAGCTCTAAAATTTCACTAGGGCTTTACATTATGAATAGCATCTTAAAATAAGTATAACAACTCACACAGCTACTGTTGAGACAACCACAATAAACTTGTTTTGTGAAAAAAAAATAGGTATAACAAAACTAATTGTTTGCACAGCATAATTCAGGATTATCAATGTATAAGCACACCATATTTTCTACTACCTTAAAATTCAGTTATTTACAGAAATAAACTTCCTCCATACAGAAGTGTGAAGTTAATGCTTTCTATAGTGACACGTGTTTATTAAGGGTGTAGCATTAAGAGCATTTGCAGATTAAAGAAGGGGGAAAATGGTTTTCATCACTGCTAAAGATAAGCATACATTTATAGAATCTCAGGATTAGAAGAGGCCTTTAAGGTAACCTCCTTCAACCACAAGAACTTTAAAGCAACGTGGTAAACCCTAAAATAAGCTTAGTACACAGGTGGTTATAACTTTTGGTTTTTTATATTGTACTTCTTGTAGGATGTCACTAAGTCCACAACCACTCCCCTGCCATATACTCATGGGAAATGCAAAAGTGGAGACATGCCTATCAGGCTGACATCTCACACAACATCCAGTTAACTTGTGCTCCATCTTTAAACACAACCCTGAGAACTAGAGGTCCTGTCCCTGCCCCCCAGATCCTGAACCTGACAGGACAGCGCAAACAAGAGAGGTGTGCCATGGGTGGTGAGGTGCGTTTCCTAACACTGGGTGGCTTAACCTGCAAACTTCCTGCCATGTTACCACAGAGTCTGTACGTATATTCACACGGGTTCTTAAAAGAAAACAGTGAGGACCTGAAGAATGAACAAGCTCAGGTCTTCGCCTTATAATTCTACAGTGAGGCATGAAACTTTAATAAGTTTAACAGTAAAAGACAAGAAGAAAGGGCCGTTAGGAAAACATCACCATTGTGCATACCAAAAACGTAAAAATCAAACTCAGGTGACGTATCTTTTTTAAGGACTGTATTTAGTTTAAGTACAAAATGGGAATTGTCACAATTTATCCTAGTACATATTTTCCTAGGACTGTGTTGCCTGAATTACATTTATTTTTCTAAATGCCTTTTTGTTCGAACCTCTGCCTCCAGACTAAGCGTGTAGTTCTAACATCTGTGTGTGACAGGAGAAGCAGAACCTTTTTCAGGGGGTGCCTGAAAGTGCTTTTCACTTTCTGAGCCAACAAAGCCCAGTTTATCGCACCACATTCAAGAGAAAATGAACAATGTTTTGGTCAGCACTTCCTAATAAAATAGAGGGCAATCTGGACCAACAGAAAGAAAAGGTTAAATGGAGTGAACTTGCTCAAGACGACTAACTTTCACTGTTGTAAAGCTCTAGAGTTATTGCAGATCTTCTTTATAAGGCTGGGAAAAGGAGTCATGAAGGTGCTAATCTACTCAGAGAATCTCTCAGATTAATAGCAGTGGTCCAGCGTTCCTCATTTATAAAACCCTAAGAAATGTTTTAATCCACTCTAGTCACTAATAAAAATAAAATACCATTTGAAGATGACAGAAGCTTAGTTCTGCTTGGTAGTAGGAAGAGTAACAAATATCCTGTACCTTCTCCTTCAACTGCTCTGTTCTATGGTCAACAGCAAGGATTCACTATTATTTTTCTGCCAGAAAAATATCAACTCAGTTCCTTATCAGTAAAAATCTAAATGAAATCACAATCTTGGTTAGTGTGACAGGGATATCTTACAACTGACCCACAACTGTGAGTCGATTTTAATTACACAAGGAATACAAAGCATTAACTTACTGTACTCCAAGTGAGAACGGAGGAATATGGCAAAAGTTTATCCAAGTTACTTGTCTCTGGGTATATGCGCCAATATGAAGAAGCTAAATAGGTTTTTAAAGAAAAAAATAGACATGGTTTAATAATACGGTAGTAGACATTGTAATTTGCCCAAATGAGCAAACCAACAAAGGTTTTCATCCTCTAAACCTTAACCACTATGATTTTATCTACTGATTAAAATGTTTAGGTTCTGCTTTTGACAATGAGAATTTTTAAAAATTATTTGGCACTTATATGTATTCAAATGGCATTATATCACTTCAAATAGAATCAGCCAACACAAAGCTAACAAAGTTACATTTTACTGAAAAAAATCACTAATGAGGTTATAGAATCAAAATCATATCCTATATTTCATCAGTCTCTGAACAGCCACAACTTCTCACAAAACCACAAGAGAATGAAATTTAATTAGCTGCTGGCTGCAATAGAGTAAAAAAAAAAAGTAATAATAAAGCTCCTAACCAGCGTTTTGACAGGTTGAGACATTATCAATTTACTGTTTTCCCTCAAGCAAAAGGGTCAAGGATTCAACTTAACATGCAAACATCAGCAATACCTACCAATTATAAACTCCTTAATGAGGTCAAATGAATGGCAGGCAGAGATGTTCTCAGAAACCCATTGAATAATCTTTAAAAAGTAAGAAGACAACTCTGTTACTATTTAAATCTGCACACTGCCCATATATGTGTGTGTGTGTGTGTGTATATATATATATATATTTATTTATTTATTTATATAAGAAGTATAATATATATATATATACATATATATATGAATCTTTTAAAATCTATATCTATTTTGGAATTGTCTAAAAATACACTCACTTCTATACTATCGTCAAGATACATAATGCAAGACTGTGTGGGTAAAACAGTATTATAAATAAGGTCCTTTTTACACATCTTTTTAATAAGTGCCTTTGGCTGGAATCCAAATAAGCTTTCCTCAACCTAATGTTTGTATTTGCTAGAGGAGGTCATATTCTAGCAAAGTACCAGTGGGAATAGCTGTGAGATACGGGAGAAAACAAACCCACTAAGCTTGGAGCAGTAGACCTGGGTCTGAATCCCAGCTCAGTAATGAGTGAGAACATTGTGACACTATTTAACTATTTTGAGCATCACTGTACCACCCTCCCAAGGGAGGGATAATCCCTGTGATATCAGCAGCTCTCTCATAAGTCTCCAAAACCATCCTCTGGAGGAGTAAAGCTCCTCGTTTTCCACCTTAGATTGCCAGGTACTCTAAGGCTTGCCAAGCCAATAAGATGTTTTAATTTCCAAATCTCTTCATGCTAACTGTACTTATTTCATAATTAGGTAATTTAATAAACTATTACCATAGATAAGTGAAATATGTCATTGGGTCAAAAAAGTTGGCTATTTTAGGAAGGCTGAAAGGCACGTCTCTAAAACACTTACTAAAAAACTAGGTGTAAGTGAGGCAACTATAAAAGATTGAGAAAAAAATTGCCCTATATACATAAATTGCTTTGAAATTATTGATCTCCTTAGGGAACAAAAAAGTAACAGGAAATCAGAGACAATACATTACTGGTTTTATGTAAGAAATATGATTATGAACTTCAATTAGCTGATATACAAATAAAGGGCCTTACTCTACATCAGAAGATAGGTGAATAAATGTACATTTATATGTTTTAGGTTAAAATAAAATGTTTACGATATCTTGTTTTTCAATTAACCAATCACCCATTGGTCCCAATTAAGTCTATTAAGAGGGTTTCTCCAACTTCACAGGATAGCTATAAAATTAAATGACAAAATGTGTAAAAGTGCTTTGTAAACTATATTATGCAATTAAAATGTAAACTATCTTCATTTAAAACGTAATAAATACAACCCATTGCACGACATACACCAAATACAGATAAGGTGGAAAAGTAGGTATTTGAGAAACTCATCATTTACTGAGCACTTCCTTAAAATGTTACTGATGGAGCTAAACCCTTATTCACAAGGTGGAAAAGAGAGCAGTCAGAGGAACAGACACACCCTCCCCGTCGGAGGTCTGGTTGGATGCATAAAAAGGAACATAAAAGAAGAATACATTCAAGTCAGGATAGAGACCATAAACCTCCATTAACTGTTAACAGATAAAAATAGCTTCTGTTCATTTTCAGCCACTACATAAATACATTTGACATTGTCTATTTGCCAATTTTTAAACTTAAACTATGTTTCCACCTTGGCTTCCAGGAACTGTGGGTCGTGGCCACAGGACAGCATGCAGTGTAGCACAGCCATCTTCTCACAGTCCAGCTGGGTGTTCCGTAGGAACTCTAATAAATATGACTGGTTGAGGGACGCTCTATAGAGCTTTCCAGAACACCAATCCAGTACCAGGGACCCTGACAGTGACTGCAAAGGACTATGAGGTAGCATATCAATCACTTCATTGTTTCCTGGAAGAAGAAAAAAAAGTAAATCAGCAAATAAAAGGACCCCCTCTCACATAAAAATAAACATTAAAGTAAAAACAAACCCCTATGGGCCATGTTGTGAGGGGAAAACTACAGCCATACCTGTCAAAAACAGACTGTGGCAGATCAGGTCTGGGTGTTGAATGTTAAGTAGATGAAAGAAATGACCAGGTAAGTAAACAGCCACATAATAGTCTGCAGAAAAGAAAGATTTAAGACATTTACATGTGGTAAGAGCTGTACCAGTACAGATAAAACCCAGAACATCACAGTATCCGTATTTTTCTTTGAATCTCTTAAACACAAAAGTTTAACCACAATGTGATACCAATCTCTCTGATGTCAGGACATTTCTTCTTATTAGCCAGATCTCATTTATTTCTATCTGTGGCTAATTTTCATCAGACGTTTAGCCATGATTACCTTAATCTGTAGTTTTGTTTCTAAGTGAATTGTGGATTTATATGAATCTAAATGGTCTTTGGGAGCAAATTAGAATAAAAAATGCTAAGCAACATGAATCGTTCCTTAATCTGATAGGCTGGGAATAGCTTATAATGGGAATTTCCTTCAGTTTCTGCCAGTTTGGGAAAGCTCTAAAATTTAGTTTCCTATGTTTGACCACTCATCATCATCACCATAGTCCTCCTCATCTCTGTTGTCACTGCTATTGTCATCATCATCATCATCATTTTGTTTAGAGAAACTTTAAATTGATATTCATCAAAACAATCTCTGCAGGCATTCTGACACTGTATGAAGTCCTCATTTATTTCCTTGCATACCTAGCTACCTAGAATTCACGCCTTCACGGACTCTGCACTAGATATTTTTATACCAAGAACATTTGTATACAGATTGAACCAAGATATAAAAATAGATTTCTGGTCAGTGGGAGGGTAGAAGTACCAATATTATTTTACGATCGTAGGAAAACAAAAATTGACATGATAGTAGTGAATTTCATATAGATAAAACATTTAGATTATAAGTGAGCTAGATGGAAACTTACTTTTCTAAGAAGCAGAGAAATATATGCTAATCATTTGCATAGGAGGTATTCTGCACAAAGGAAGGGAAAGAGGATGTAAAACTCTAACCAGTTGACTTACAAGTGTCCTTTCAGTCACCAAGGATTAAGTGATGTTAAAGTACCTAGCACAAATGGGTCAGTAATGTAATTATGGCAAACCTTAAATAGCAAAACACAAATAATAATATAGGAGGGCACAGTGATAAGGTTTTGGGCATCACATGACCTAGGTTAACGAGTTAATTAGAGTGGCACTATTTCCTTGGAGGAGGGGACATTTGGAAATACATGAGGGTGTTGTGGGTTGTCACAATCATTGGGGTGAAGAGGGGATTCCTACAGACATTCAGTGAGTGGGCTCCAGGGATGTTAAATGCCTCACTGTGCAGGGCATTCTCAAACAAAGAATTATTGTCGCACCAAAAATGTCAGTACTACCTGTTGTGGGCTGCATGATGGCCTCCAAAGATGTTTATGTGCTAATCCCCAGAGCCTGTGAGTACATTACCTTAAGTGACAAAAGAGACCTTGCCGATGTAATGAAGGATCTTGAGACAGGGAGAGTATCCTGGATTATCCAGTGGACCCAGGGTAATCACCAATGTTTTTGTAAGAGGAAGATTTGACTACAGAAGAGAAGACCATATGACGAAAGAGATTGAAGTGATGTGGTCACACCCCAAGAAATGCTAGCCTCTAGAGGGGACAAAGAATGCATTCTTCCCTAGAGTCTCCATAAAGACCCATTGCTGCCCACATGTTGATTTTAGTTCCTCAAGATTCATTTCAGAATTCTGACCTCCAGAACCATTAGAGAATGCTTGTGTTCTTTTAAGTCCTAAATTTACAGTGATTTGTTACAGCAGCAATAAGAAGCTAACATAGTGCCCCTGAAAAGAGACACTAAAAGAAGCCTGGGCACACATCTCAGCCTTTCTAAGCCTCGGTGTCATTATCTGTACAATGGGGATATCATCAAGCAGAATTATTGTAAAAATCAAGATAACTTAAGTAAAATAGCATACAGTATTCATTTTTGAAATAGTAGCTTTTTATTTATAAACATATCTTTCTTATAGAGAGATGCTTGCAGATTCATGGAAAATTTCCCCAAAACACTATTCTTTAATATTTCAATCAATATAAGCCCCTTTCAGTCAGGTGACAATTTAGGAAAATTGCATGCAATTAATAGCAAAACATACATCACTAAAAAAAGCAATATTGGGATGGCCGAGTGGCGCGTTGGTTAAGAGCTGGCTTGGGACCCCAGAGGGCCCCGGTTCGGATCCCACATATGAGACCAGTGACACTGCCCTCTACAGCTAAGATGCTGAACAACAGCTCAACCTGGAGCTGGGCTGCTGTGAGTCGCCGGCAAAGGCGTAGGCTGCAGCCCCTGTGGCAGTGGGTTGCCATGGGCTACCGTGTGTGGCCAGCAGCCAGCGTAAGCGGCCAGCAGCTGCAGTGAGTGGCCGTCCAGAAGCCAGCGACTGATCTGCCTCACCCGAGAAGAGCACAATGATAGTGCCAACATGGGCCAGTGAAGCAACGTCCTCCACAACTAGACTGAAGAACAAAAGGACAGCAACTTGTCTGTTCCCCTTCCCCCAATTCCCCAATTAAAAATAAATAAATAAATAAAGCAATATTGCTGTCATAAAAATTACCTCTAGAACAGTTTTACTTGGGTATAATTTTGTATCAATAAAGTAAAATGTGTTTAAGATGGAAAAATGACCTATGTAAGATAGGTTATTTTCACAAAGCTCTAGTATTTCTGCCCTTTTCACATTCTGAAGACCATAGATTAAATCACGCCTACCATTTTCAAGAGTCATTCTCAGGGGTGAAAAAAGAAAAGAAAGGAAAAGATACCTTTGACCTCACAAAATGCCAAGTATTTTTTTAGTGGAAAGTTTCCCACATCACTCTTGAGATAGGATGCTCATATATAGCATTGCTGACAAGAATTGAGTCCCAGACCCAAGAAAGAAATCTTGTCTTTATCTCTCTTACCACAGGAAACATTATCACAAGGCCTCTCTAAGGCAATTTCCCACAAGTTCAGAGTTCGTGATAAAACTTGCCACATACTGGCCCACTTTGCATAAGATATTTTACCTCACCTATAGTATCATTCAAAAAAAATTCTTATTATGAATATTCATATTATTTTGGTTCTAAGTTTGCCCAGTTCCCTCACATCACACCTGCCTAAACCTTTGTCATGATAGTAGCTTTTCCATTTTAAATATGTGCCATGTCTCATATGTAGACAAGCAATGGTTTGGTTGTTTAGTCTTGTGCTGACCTGTTCGTGCCCACATCCCAATTAGCATGGAAAACCTGCTTTCACTCAAGTGGTACAATAAGCCCCTTCTTTATTTTCTTCCTTATAGACTCCCTTAATGCCACTCAGGTTCCCTTTACCATATTTACGCAACGAAAAACAACTCACTCAAGCTGATCCATAAATCACTTGTGGGACTTGGAAGCTCTTAGCAACTGGCAACAGGGAAAGGGCCATTTTCCAAATGCCTTTGTCCTCTCTAGGCTCAAGGGCCAACATCATGTATTATTTCTCATAGGCTTTTAGGGGGCACCTCATGCACTGTCATCATTGTTATACTAACAAATGGCTTTTAGGATTGCTACTAAAAACCTAAGAAAGCTCACAGTGTAGGTTCTCTACAAAGAGAGATGTATTCCTCCTCCCAAACAACCCTTCCCCCGAAAAGGCTAATGGAGTTGGACTGGGGAGAGGTTGTTTCCAGAGAAAACCTTCTCCTATCAGGCTTCAAAAAGGTCAGTGATCCAAGTCCCAAAGAGGCTTGAGAAAATGGGGTGCCTAGAGAAGAAAACAGATATAGAAGACTGAGGCATACATGTACTGGAAGGAAGGCTCAGAACAGAGATGCCTCTCCCTCTCACTCACCAAGGTTGAGAAAAGTAATGCCCTTTGTCACACGTGAGTCAGCACTCCCGAGAGCAGCAGTGAAGGTCTTGCTGTGCCCTGTGAAGAGGGAAGCCATGAACATGAAGCCAGAGAATGCATGTTAAGGAACAAAGAGCTGGAGTTCCACGCAAGGCAGTGACTCTATATAATACTCTCAACATTTACTACCTGTGACACCGATAAAGCAAGCCTCTTTAACTTCTAGGTTCCCCACCATTCTCCAAAAGCCAGCATTGAAGGTGGATGAGCTGAGTGCAGTCACATTCCAGGAGTTGTTCTGGGCTTAATCTTAGATCTTAACAGGTTGGTTGTGCCGAGAGGGAAGGATCCAAAGGAATCTACTTAAGGATCCAAGAGACAGAGGAGACCAGCTGGCTCATTGACACACCCCTGAAGTCACCAAGACGCTCTGAGACGTCTCTGAGTCACTTAGAAATACCGCTTTGAGGTAGAAAGGGTAGTAGACTACCTACTACACCTAGTGTTTTAGGCTTCACTTTCCACTCTTCTAACTCTTCATCTTCAGGAAAGTTTTATTTACTAATTTTAATCATCAGTCATTAGGAAAATGTGTAAAAACTTTCCACAATATATCAAACTTATACTATTAAAACATCCCTATATGTCTAGTTTGAAGTTACTTTTAGTTTCTTCATTATTGAGTAAGTTATTGAACTTTTTTATCTCAAACTCCAACTTCTGAAGAAAAATATTAAGTGCTCCTGCAGAATAATAAACTCTGGTGTGGTCTGGCATAAAATTTCTCACATTTTGAAAAAAATCCATCTTTAAAAATTTTTAACTCTACCCATAGTATAGGCTATATAAATACTAACTTGAAGAAACTAAACAAGCAAAATAAACATTCCTTAGCATGGGTCAGACTTAAACTGTTAAGAGGGTACACTGCGACTGACTTCAGAGCAGAAAACGTTGGGCATTTCACTCTGCTCCCCAGGCTGGCTGTTGGCATATCAATTTCTTGTACAACAGATGTGTGAAATGAAATAAATGTATCTTAGTTCTAAGACCTGTTAAAGTCTGAGATCATGAAAGTTTCAAACTAAATCCTTATATACCTCTGTAAGTTAAGTCTGTTGATACTTTCTAATTAGTAATAATAAAAAAGAAACATACTTTGGGCAAATACATCCATTAGGATTGGTCTACTGGCCTAGAAAAGATATAGGTCAGGATAAAAAATATATAATATATGAAAATAACTTGCTAACTTAATATTTATCACTAGTGAATTTCTTCAGGAAACATGTATTATATAAGTATATAGGTATAGAATGTACTGATAAAATTTTTTACGAAGTAATAAGACTTTAAAATGCATCAAATTTGCTACTATTTGGAAAAAGTGATTATGCAAAAGTAAAACATAAAATAAATGAAAAGTACCTTTATGAAAGTAAAACACTGAATACGTGATTTGTTCCCAAGAGTCAAACTTCGGGCTGTAACATACACACAAACTTCCTAGAAGTAAGAAGATAATTAGTAGAGCTTAGTAGAATCATAGACTAATAAAAAGTTTCCTAAGCCACTTAACCTTACTGCCATTCCTTTAGATTATTCCCAAATTCTAGAAATGGTACATTAACAAGTTGCTATCAATTTTCAATTTAACACTTAGTCCATACACACCATAAGCAGTGTATTGTGGTTGGCTACTGAAGGGCAGGAGAGCAAATGGAGACACAATCCTGGGTAGGAAGTCGTGAGAGACTAGAGAAGTGTCCAGAGCTTCATGCCATTCTCCTAATATACACGCACTGCTCTGCCTTCTTATCTAGCTTGCCTTCCAGTCATCACTAATAGCTATAGAGCCTAGTTTATCAAAAATGTGTCTCCTCTTTACAGAAAATTTCCAGTCTTCTTATTTACCTAGAATAAAAAGCAAATTGGGTAATCTCATGGGGAATAAGAGCACATGTGGTGTGCGAGCCCCCTACCCACCATATTTAGGTGACAAAGGGCCTTGGCTAGAGGGCAAGGGAGGGAGGTCCCGGCACAGGGTGGCCTTTCTGGATGAGCCCTGATGGCCTTCCCTTAAGCCATCTCACTCCAGGACACCCTCAGCCTTCCCAGCTCCTTCAATGTGCAAAACCGCACATCATCTCCAGCAACTGTTGCTATATGGACAGTAGATAATGTCCATCAATGGCCTACAAATGAGGGCATTATGCTTAAACTGATACTTCATTCTAATAACAATGTTGATGTCATTAACTAAAATAGGAGATTTCCCTGATGCGAAGGAACTTGACAAAGAGTCTGGAAGCCTGGGTTCTCGTCCTCAAGCTAATATTTAATTAGCTGTGTGGATTCAATCCTTACACTACTTCAGCAAATCGCAATATTTTCTCCATTGTACTGCACTCGTTTCTTTATCAAAGAATCACGGTAGTAAAAAAGCCCCCTGAGAAGGTTTAATGATTATTATAAGCATTCTTTATAATATTGACCATTTGTGCCTATTCTTAATGACATTTAAGACTGCAATGTATTGTTAAAAGTACATATTATTGCAATATCTTAAACACAAAATAAAAAAGAATAGCTTTATCAGATTAGAGTATCAATTCTGTCAGATATAAAATTACTATTATGGTTACTGAGCATACACTGTCACTTTCTCTAAAATGACAGCAAACTCACTAAGAATAAAAGTAATGCTATACTGAAGCATAAACAAAAATAATAATTATAAGAGTTGCAAAAGTCCCATGTAGCACTTTGATTACTTTCATATAGTAAACATACTGCCAGCAAAAAAAAAAGCTGGTTCATTCTGCTCTTTTATGTTCCATGATCATAAGGAGAAAGACATGTTTAGTCAACAAAGTTAAAAGTTCAGCCTCTCTAATAAGAAAGAAATAAAAATTAAAATAAAGCACCATATTTTTCCTTTTAAATCAGTAAAGTTTTAAAAACGATAATCAGTTCTGTCAAGGGAACAATAGGGAGAACATTCTCAAATAATAGTGATGAAAGAGTTAACTAGTACAACCTCCCTAAAAAATAAATTTTTCAGAGAATTAAATATAGTCATAACTGTTGACCCAGTAATAATTCACTTAGGAATCTATCCTGAGGAATAAACATGAAATGTTAACAATATAAAGAAGATGGGGCCAGCAGAGTGGCTCAGTTGGTTAAGAGTTAGCTTAAGAGTGTGAGCTCTGAGCAACAGGGTCACCGGTTCGATTCCCATATGGGCCAATGACGCTGCGCCCGAGCTTAGCTGCAGCTGAGCTACCAGCAGGTGGCAGGAAGGGTCAGCTGGTGAGAGCATGTGCTCCTAACAACAAGACTGCCTGTTTGATTGATAGTGGGCTATGCCCACCACCAACTAAGGCTGAACTTGGCACCTTGAGCTGAGCTGCCGCCTGGATGGCTCAGTGGATAGAGCGTGTGCTCTTAACAACAAGGCTGCTGGTTTGACTCCCACATGGGATGGTGACTAAGCCCACTCACAACTAAGATTGAACACAGCACCCTGAGCTTAGAGACCACAAGCTGCCAAGGGGCAGCTAGATGGCGACGGAAGGACAACAACTTGGCTGGTCCTCTTCCCCAATTCCCAACACTGTTCCCCTCCCCCAACTCCCCAATTTAAAAAAATAAATAAATAAAAAATAAAGATCACAACCTCCATTCTAAGAAAATCCTCCATACACCTTCCTTTAGAGAATAGAGGTTATTGTTTTCCTTGTTTTGAAGAAAGTTAAAGTGAGATGTAGGATAAGTGTACCCAGTTGCATACACTGAGAGCCATATCAGATCTCATAAGCAAATATTTCCAAATAGTTACATTGTGGCTTAGTTTCCCCTCCCAATCCCAAAGGGGAAAAAAGTCACAGCAAGGTGATATGGGGTCTGCACAGGCTCTGAAAAGCTATCCTGCCCACAGAATTTTCTTTGATAATGTAAATATTCTATACCTGTGCTGTCCAATATGGTAGCCCCTAGCCACACATAGTTACTGAGCACTTAAAATGTGGCTAGTGTGACTGAGGAACGCCTTTTTCATTTTATTTAATTTTAATTAAATTTAAATCACCACACGTTGATAATGGGTACCATAGTGAACAACACAGCTCTGGAGCACTGGTTCTCAACCCTAAAAGTGCATTAAACTTACCTGGGCTCATAGATGCACAGGTGCCACCTTAGATCAACTAAATCAGAATCTCTCGGGTTGAGACTCAGGCATCAGTATTTTTAACATTGGCCAAAGACAAATTAATTAAATTCTCTAAGCTTCAGGAAATTAATTAATTTCTTCATCTATCAATAAAGAAAATATCGAACCTACCTAATATGGTCATTATGTAAGAATTAGGTGAGATAAATGATAGCTGCTATTATCATTACTCCAGAACAATGTTGCTGCTATTTACAAGTTGGGTAAAGTCGCAATTTTAAAAAACAAAGCATGCTCTTAATGGTGCAACCAGGGATATTTAATAAATAGTCATCAATGATGAAGATAACATCTCCACATTGGCTAGCCTTCAGGAAACCATTTGGACAATGAAAGCTATTAAGAACAAAGTTGTCTGAGGGAAATTATCTCATTGCAAAAGTCTCTACAAAATGCTAAAACACGGGCCTAATTCTCAAGTGAAATATCACTTCCTTCCTTAAACTTCTCAAGACTGGTTTATGGAGGGCTGAGGGAGACATGCAATGGTCAGGGGGAAAAAATTGGGATGAATTATGAAAGAGTGAGGCAGAAAAGGGTGTAATTTTTATGATTAAGAGCAGGAAGGAATGTCTCAGAGGGAGAGAAAAACAGAGATGCACTGGCTGAACTAGAACATATTCGAAGATACTAGTATCTTCCATTAAACCTCCAATATATGCTCTCATGGCTTCCTATAATTCTCACTCATAATATTTATCATGCTTCTATTTAAATAAAATGTGTGCACTTATTTAATATAAAAAATTCACACCAAATAGTAACCTCTATATTAATAAATACTAGGTCAGTTTTAGGCCAGCCGAGTGGCGCGATGGTTAAGAGCTGGCTTGGGATGCCAGAGGGCCCCAGTTCGGATCCCACATATGAGGGTCAGTGACACTGCTCTCTACAGTTAAGATGCTGAACAACAGCTCAACCTAGAGCTGGGCTGCCATGAGTTGCCAGCGAAGGCGTAGGCTGCAGCCCCTGCTGCAGTGGGTTGCCATGGGCTACCGTGTGTAGCCAGCAGCCAGCTTGAGCGGGCCAGCAGCCAGCGTGAGCGGCCGTCCAGAAGCTGGTGACTGATCTGCCTCGCCCGGGAAGAGCGCAATGATGGTGCCAACTTGGGCCAGCGAAGCAACATCCTTCACAACTAGACTGAAGAACAAAAGGACAGCAACTTGTCTATTCCCCTTCCCCCAATTCCTCAGCGCTGTTCCCATCTCCCCAATTCCCCATAATAAAAAAATCTTTACAAAAAAAAAAAGACTAGGTCAGTTTTGCTAATCATTGTATCCCCAATAGCTAGCATACAGTAAGTGCACTATAAATGTTGGCTTAATGAATACCATATATAATTTGGCTTTAAAGAAATACAATTTTAGTCCAAGTGCAACTTAACTCCACTTAAGTCCGGATACTAAAAAATGACTATTACATTTAGTTACTAGAATTGATTATTTAGATAACTGTTGATTATTTAGATAACCAGATTCATTCATGTAATCATACTCCTCTCCTCTCATTTTTAGGTACTCGTTTTTCCCCTCTTGATTTTCTATATCTACAATGTACAATATTCTGTTAAAAGGCAGAATATTGTACATTAATAACTTTATGTCAAGCTTTGGTTGCTAGCTTAGTAGGCTACAGCATGGCTCTTAAAGTAGCCAAGTACATAGATTTAGAACCCAAACACATCAGTAAGCCTGAAGCAAAAAGCAACCCCGTCACCATGCCATTTGTTAAAAGATGAAGTGGGTGAGAAAATGTAGATTGATTAAATGAGAACCCATGCCTGCTATTAGAACAATAACACAAAAATATAACTATTAGAACAATAACCCTGTTGACAGCAGAAATGTAAAATTACAGTGGAGAAGATAATCTGGTATATAAAACTCCATATAATCACTTATGTAAATGTGTCTGTGTTATATTTCACTCTCAAGATCCATATAGCTAAACGGCTAAATTTTGTATAGAACTCTAGTTGAATAAATTGATAAATGCAACCCTGGCTCTACCTGTATGGTTGGTAAAAATGCACAGAGTCAGGTATTTGGATAATTTCTCTTGGTCTTGAAGATCATCACATCCAAAGTTGACAAGCCTAAGAATATAAAAGGTATGAAATTGTGAATGCATTTAAAAAATACGTTCCCTCAAAAAGGGTGGTAATTACTAAAATATACCCACAGAAGTAGAAACATGAGAAATTTAAGTAGATAACATGATTTTTTGGTTAAAAAAATTCTGTAAAACAGTGATTTAAAAAAAATACATGGTACATAAATGGTGTGGACTGGGCAACAGAGAAAAAAATATATTACTTTTAGCTTACATTTTTATAACTTTTTCTGATTTAGAGTAGTGCATATACTGCTTCAAAAGAAGTACAACTGAATGTTCATATAGGATGAGATAAAGCTAGTGAAACACTTAACAGTTTAGGATTATCATTACTTTAATTCAAGAAGACTTCCATTTCTTCTGTGCACTATTGGCTTTGTGTTTATTTTTTCAAAAGTCTTTCATGTTTTTACTACATTTAAAATAGACTGGGGGAAAAACATGTCTTTTGTATAAAGAGAAAAACAGAAAAGCAGTAAAGCAGTAGACTCAGGTGAGCTACGAGTGGATTGACCTGTGACATCCTCTTTAATGGCAACAAGAAAAGGGTTTTGATGTTTGATTTTAAATGTAGCTGTCTCTGACTCATCAGATCCTTTATTGAATCACAGGGAGAAGAGCACTTCCATAGAGCAAAACAAATGGAAATGCCCTACAGAAACAAATGGCTACAAAATCAATACGATTGACTTTGCATGGAAAAACCCTGTGTTCATGCTTGATAAAACTGCATATATTCACTATAGAGAACAGAAATATAAAAGAAGATACACACACACACACACACATCAAATATTTCTTTTATTTGCATGCTATAGATTAGATATAAATATAATCATTCTGCACATGAGTATCTATAAAAATTAACAGTAATCTATGAATAACTTACTTAAATCCTGAGTCACTTAATGATATGTCCAAAGGTGCTTCAAACTGTCAAAAAATCAGGGGAAAACAAACAAAAAAAGACATTAAGTGATGAGAGTTCTGAAAACCAGTGCAAGTGTAATTGCCTAATGATGAAGAGCACATTTAACCATCATCATCTTCAAGTTATTCCCCAAATCCACAGCAAAGAAATTCCATCAAGAACATTCTAGAGTTTACATACAATCACAAGCTTGATGCATATTTATTTCTCAAAGGGCTAACACTTGGCAAACTTTGCCTCAGATTTTAATATCATAAATGGGTTGTATGATAAACCAATTGGAAAGAGTAAACTTTTACAAGACATAGATGACCACATAAGAAGGGAAAGACTATGTGTCTTTAGAAAGACAGTGGATGAGTCAAAAGGAGAGGGGAGCAGAAGAAATAAATGAAATTCTTACAATAGTATGATGCCAATCTACATTAGACACCAATATTAGTTCTAGTCAAGAAGAATAATATACTGTCCATTACTGATAAAACTATTTATGACTTACCTCAAGGCTAGCATTCCAAATAGCTTTTTTAGGAATCATGCTAGAGTTTCACTAATTAAACTATACACTCACATTGACTATTTACCTTATTCTCAAATCCATCAACCTCACAGGTTCTCTGGTATCAAATGACTTATAACCACTTAAAGCTATCTCCTACAGACCATACCTATTACCTTCTACTAATCCTCACTCTTGTCTCTTTAATGAGACGCATTCAGTTAGCAGAAATTTCTTGTGTGTGCTCTTCTAATCACCTATATTAATTGCATTTGTTATAGAGTTGAAACTTCAAAATGGTAAGGGCCATTTTACTTGCTCACACAAGTGACTGACACATGAAGACTTAAAATGCTGATAACTCTCTTTAAAAGGGGGCAACGTGTTATAAAATTTCCTGTAGCCAAATCATTCTCTGGACTTACCATTAAGTTAAAATTCTCATCAGCACAAAACTGAATACATTTTAAGATACTCCTCGATTTCTAAAAGAGAAAACAGAATAAATGATATATTAGCCTAAAAATCAACAAAAACACTAGTTAAAAAATAAAAGAGGGAGAGAAGGAAGCAGCCAAGAAGCAAACAGTAATGAAAACCTTTTTGTTATTTAAAAAAAAAGTTTTAATAGTTGTTTCATTTTTCAATTACAGTTGACAAACAATATTAGTTTCATGTGTAAAACATAGTGATTAGACATTTATATAGCTTAGGAAGTGATCACCTTGATAAATCTAGTACCCATCTGACACCATACATAGTTATTACAACATTATTGGCTATATTCCCAGTACTGCACTTTACATCCCCATGACTGTTTTGTAACTACCAATTTGTACTTCTTAATTCCTTCCTCCTTTTCACCCACTCCCCCAATCCTCCCCAGCTGGCAACCCTGTTTCATTATTTTTAATAAATCTTCACTGACTGCCCCATCAATGAAAATGCAGTGATTAATAAATTACAGTTATGACAATGTTAAAATTCAATTGTACCTATAAAAAGGAGGGCCAGTGGACTAGTTTTTACCTTCAGGTCAATGTAGTATAATCTCTGCTCTGACATATCCCACTGAGCCCAAACAAAATCCTCTGCTACTCTCTGTCTTGGGAGATGGCCAGAATTTTTAATCACCTAAAGAGACAAAAAGATTTCGGAAATAACTATTTTAAAGGAGAACAGATCTGGAATTCATTATTATTTTGCATATACTATCTTTATAATACATGTAAATATTTCCATAGTTTATTTTTAGCAGCCCCCCAACCCCCAGCACATACACATGGAAAGTCTCTCCAGAAAAGATTTAAAGCATCATTTCATTACTTGCTCTTCCCAAACACTTTATAATATACTCTTTTATTCTATTCCTAGTTTAGCAGACAGGCTGGTTTTGCTGAGTGAGGCAAGCCACACCTAACACAAATCAACAGCTAGGTTAATAGAAGATTGAGAGCTTCCTGTTCTGGGCATAACCCACTTAGGTCTCTGCCAACGAGAGGCCCTCACAGAGGCTGGGGTGCCAAGGAAAACTTCAGGCCCAAAACAAAGGCAAAACTCTTCACCCCTGTGTTCCTACAGTGCTTTGGGACACTTTTATTTGAGTTAATACTCTAAGTCTCCCCCAGTGGGGCACTCTTCTGTAACACCTTTATATCCTCAACACTTGTTTGAAAGAAGGGAAATGAAATAAGGTATGTCAATTGTCAAGGATATCACAAGTTTAATACAAGAAATTAAGAATTTGCTTTCCTCAAAATGCTTATATAGCAAAAGTAATCTATATTGGGGCAGATGAGTAAAGAATGTAGACGGGTTGAGGTAGAAGAAACGAGGAAAAAGGGAACATGAGAATGGTCCATTTTCATGCTGAAACCCCCATATCCTAATTTCTCCACTGAGGCTAACTTGGAACTCTAGGGGGACACAGGGCAAGCAGAATTGTGCACCTCTATTTCTGGCTTGCCAAGGTCCATTACATTTAGGACGGAGGAAAGTGATACTGAGAAAAGACCCAAGCATGCTTGTTTGTCTCTAAACCTTGGACAGCCATCTTGTTTCCATTTCTCTGAAATGTGTTAGGCTGGGTAGATTTGGGAACTGTTTCCAATGAAGGTATATACTGACAAGAACCTGATTTTGGTGACTCAGGTTTACATCTTAGTTTTGTCCCTCTCAGGAGCGACCTCAGCTCTGTGAGTCTTGGTTGCAGTGTTCCCTGTAAAAACGGGGATAATTACAATGCCACCTCTGTCATGCAGGGATGTTGTGAGGGATATGCAGAACCACACACTGCCTTAACTAGCGATAGTCTAAGCCTTTATGAATAAGAGCAAAAGTGCCTCACCGAAGGGCACACGTGGATGAAGGAATGCTGGGGCTGCACTGACTTGGCCAGGAGAATCCTTTCTGGGCTGCTGACGAGTGACCCTGCCCTCACTCTCTCTGCAGTGTCTTTTCCCCTCTTCCAAACAGCCAGTGCTTTATCTGTGCCCCTTCCCAGTTTCTGACCCTGACTTACTTATCTCACTCTCTCCTCTAAATTCTCATCACTGGCTTTGGGATTCTGCTTTGGTCTTTCCTCTCTGGCCTGACCCTTTTCTGACCACTAGCCCTGACCTTGCCCTCCATTCACTTAGCCACTGGTGGCCCAGAGCTCTAGCCACACATGTCCTTCTGGTCATTTTCTAGCCCGGCCTCTTTCTTTTAGGCAATCAATAGTAGATACATATTAACATATGCCATTTTTGGGCCAGCCGAGTGGCTCGTTGGTTAAGAGTTGGCTTGGGAGCGCAAGCTCTGAGCAGCAGGGCCGCCGGTTTGAATCCCACATGGGCCAGTGATGCTGCGCCCTCTACAGCTAAGATGGTGAACAACAGCTCAACCTGGAGCTGGGCTGCCGTGAGTCACTGGCGATGACATAGGCTGCAGTGGAACTGCAGTGGGACTGCAGTGGGCTGCCATGAGCTACCGGCAGCTGACAAGAGCTGCCGTGAGCTGCCGTGAACAGCCATCCAATGGCCAGAGACTGACTGCCTCAGCCGGGAAGAGTACAATGACTACAATACCAACATGGGCCAGTGAAGCGACACGCTCCACAACTAGTCTGAAGAACAAAAGGACAGCAACTTGTCTGTTCCCTTTCCCTGATTCCTCAAAGCTGTTCTCTCCCCTGATTCCCCAATAAAATCTTTAAATAAATAAATAAATAAATAAATAAATAGATAAATGCCATTTTCCATTTCCATTTTGTTCACATAACTTTAAAATTAAAATCTTCAGAGAAAGACTATTTTGATGTAGACTATTTAAATATTGAAGGAAATAATTTTTAATATCAATACTATATTAATATCTCATATAAATTGTCAAGAAAAAGACAACCCAGTAGAAAAAATAGACAAGGCTACAACTAAGCAATTTTCAGAAAAGCAAATTCAAATAGCCACTAAGCATAGTACATGCTCTCAAACTCACAAATATAAAGGGAAGTAAAGGCTAAAACAATAATGATTGCAACTTATTCCCATCAAATTGGAACTTTTTAAAAAAGACAAATAAAAATAAACAAATAAAAATAAAATTAAAGAAAAGACAAATATACCTATTAGTGGTACATATAGAGGGAAAGGGTATTGGTTACACTTTGGTTGTAAAACTGAATTGTTACCAATTTTTTGGGAAACAATCTGGCAAAATCTATTAAAATTTATTAAAGCATATATCCATCAATTATATACATCCCTGAGGATTTAGCCCCAAGAATATATGTACCAAATATGTGAAGCTATAGAAACAAAAACATTTGAGACAATTTCTAATGCAAACAAGTAAAAGAAAATATTGGCAATCAAGTGAATGTAAGTCTGTGGGAAAATGGGTGAAAAACTGTGTACTTCCATGCCAGGGACTATTACATACTTCTAAAGAGATTGAACTGGAACTATTCTTGTTAACTTGCAGGTAATTCCACAAAGTTGAATGAGGAGTGAGTAATAAACAATCCCCTGGGTGTGTCAGAGGTGGAAATGGTAGATAATACAGGTAGAGAGAAGAGTATGAAAGGATACATACCAGGCTGTGAACGAAAGTTGAAGGTGAAAAGGAGACGGAGAATGGAAAACATGGGAAAGAAAGGAAAGAAAACAGAACTATATAAAACCCCAGCACATATGCTATGATCTCATGTATTATATGTGTGTATATGTATCTACGTATAAAAATTAGAGAAAAAAGTTCTACCTCTATTTAGTAACCTATACGGATATCCTGATATATGAGGTAAAAAGCAAGAAAGAAAAACTGCAAATTAATATATATGGTACAATTCTACTTTGGTAAAAACAACGGAATCCTTGTATATGTGCACTGAGCAAGGTAAAATGTGTGGAAAGAGTCACACAAAGCTGTCATTATTAGTTATCTCAGGGGACTGAGATTGGAGGCTGAGGGGGGGACATTTAACTCTTTCATGTCTTATATTTCACGTTACAACAGTAAGTCTATAATTTTAAAGACATCAAATAAAGAAAACATTATGTTTCTGTAAAATTAATCTATCTTGAACAGACTAGACATGTCACCTTTTGTGGAAAACACTCTGAAGCAAAAGGAATTTCAAATATTTACCACTCTATTTCCATCTTCTTGGATGACTTGGATATGAAATTGTTCAATGTCTTTAAAAAAAGAAACAACAAAAAGATAATTTAACCTTCATGAAAAACATGAGTACTTTTTTCACCTAACCATTGTAAATAATTTTTTTATTAAAAAAATGCAGATTAAAGAACTGGCTGAAAAATATTATCATAAAAATCTCACAATAAAGGTTCAAAACACAGCCCCCCTTTCTCCACCCTCCCTTACAGTCTGTTTCAAGCCCAGCATTTACTCTGCTCCCAATATGGACAATATATGAAGCATTTAACCTTTCTGCTCCCCAGGGTTGCCTCAACAAGCATTTGCCTCCCCTGTTCCATCCATCTTATATACAGCTAATAGGGGATCATTTGACAGGGTTTTCAGTTTCCAAATACCAGATACCTGTTTGTATGAAAATATTAGATAGAAAACTCATTATGCAAGATCTCTGGGGGAGGCATTTTTATAGGGATCAATTTCACATTAACAAAACTAAACATTTTGGGTCGATTTGTAGGTGGTCCCTTTCTCTCAGTAAGCAATTTAGATTCATTTGCTATACTTACCTTCTGCCAGTGCTAGATACAAAACGTGAGACAGACAGTGGGTGAGAGCATAGGGACTGAGCACAAGCCTAAACCCTCAGGTCTGTTCTCCCAATTATAAATCAGCAGTTTCATCTTACAGCACAAAAGACTGCTTCGTAAATAAGATACATCAGTGAATTTTGTCCTTTCTCCTCCCAGGCCCCAACTTGAAAATATCACTAAAGGATGTCGCAATCTTATTTGCCTCTCCCTGAATTTGGCCATGTCCTCAAGTTCTGCCATGGATTTCTTCTTGCTTCCAATGCTTTCCTCTCTCTCCCTGCCTAAGCCTCTCTCCTTACATCATGGTTATCCTGTGACACACATCCTAAAAAAGGATGGACTAAAGAAGGCAAAACTGACCTGCACGACTGTTCTACAAACATCCTACCATGTGACAAAATTGAAAATCCATAGATGCAGGAGCCCATCATACCCAGGATGAGGAAAGAGAACAACCTGAGGGATCAACAAGTCGGGGCTGAAGGGAAAGCCCTTCCACAGGAGTCCTCAGTCTTAAATAGGCACCAAAGGTCAGAGAACCCTCAGCATTGGAGAGTGGATATCTAGAAGATTCAGTCATGTCCCATACTTCACTAGATGTGCCGTTCATGAAGTCCCCATATACCACCTGAAGATGCACTTACATTTCTCTTCTGAAATCAGTAACAGATGGTTCTCTGAAAGACGATGACTGTCAACATGTGGGTAGAGGAACTGCAAAAAGGAAATTCATCAAAATCATAAGCAACTACCTTGCTACACAAATATTCCAAAAGTTGTGTTTGACTACTACATACCATAGAAGGAACAGGGAACCACAGAATACTTCAGGTGAGTCACATTCATGCACACATCACAGAGGGAAGCAAGCAGGAATAGGGAACACTTTCAGCAGCTCAGTTTTCCGGGGGGAAATTGATTGCAGATGCAACATAATTCATTTGAACAGTGAGGCTAAAGTGTAAGCCATTTCTAGGGGTGGTGCATGCTATTTGGAATATGTCATTCTGAAGCCAATCAGAAATAAAGTAAACAACATTTCTACAGAAACTTCTGTCTTACATGCACAAAGTAAGAGTGATCAATAATCTGTTATGCAACTAAACCCTACTATTTAAGAGCTAAGTAAACGGACTCTCCATTACAACTTCCAAAGTCCCACATCCAGTAGACAAAGCACAACTTCGCCAGGGACTTTCCAAGACAAGAAGTGAGTCACAATGTGGCATGTGGTGGAGGCCCTACCAGCCTCAGAGCACAGAGCGACTACCCCTGGGAGGAAAAGGCTTGTTCCGCCCCATTCCTCCTCCTCTGCGCTCGTCCACAGTACGAAGCAGGCAGCCAGAAACACAAGGCGTGATGCCATCAGCTGTGACGAGGGAACACTGGTCATGGGATGACGCCAGGCTTACTTCTTTCATTATCAAAATGGTAACTATAAACCAGCAGGTTTGTTTTGTAACATGAAAGATTACTAGACAAGATCCACCGGTAAATTTTGCTTTTCCCCTCCAAACTTGAAAACTTAATGAAAGAACATAACCTTTTATGTCCCTATTTTATTGTTGGCAGCCTCTCTACAGACTGGGGAAATTTTGTAGTCACATTTCCCTTTTACAATTGAAAACCAAAACTTTCACTATATACCATTCTTCACAGCAATAACTTCAAAATTATAAAATAGATAGCAATGCAGAATTCAGCTACAAAAATATCTTAGTATCTCCTGATTTGTGAAACTGGGCACATCAAATGGGATACTTTACATACTGGTGTGGAGGAGGAGCAAAGATGAGTGACATGGCATAGATAAATGGAAGAACAAATGCTCATCGCCTCAAAATAAGGAGATACTCCTACAGAAGATGATATGGCCTCCCCTGGGTTGACAGAGGTGGCCAAGGCATGCTTGCTTAGGACTGCGACCTGGACAAGGTGCTGTGGAGTTCTAAACCTTTGCCTGTTCTTTGTGTGGCAACCAGTGAGGACATGATTTTAAAAGTCCAGTTTAGGTGGTGGTTGTTTTTCTTTCTATTATGAGGCAGCTCTAAAGCAAGGCCTGAAGGTGAGACTATAGAGAGACAGGTTTCAGACACAGCTCTGCAAAAGCATGCAAGGTTGGTCTGGTTTGTCTGTTTTTTGCATTGTGAGCAGGACTCTACATAAATTTTTATCATATTGGGGAAATATTTATCTTCACAAATATGGAGCTAGACTCTGATGATTAATATTCATCACCGGAAGTGTGTACCATAGATGTGTAGAGGGGTATATAATTACCCAGTGGAAGTATCTGGAAGATGTACCTTATGCTGGTAGAGAACTCTCAAAGGGTACCAGATTGGGATCCAAACCCCACCTGTCCTGCTGAAGCTCCTCTGTGAAGGGGGTCAAGACGGCACAGGTAGACGTAGAGAAATGAACTACGGGGGGCCACCATGGATGTTCAGTGGACAGTGAATGAGGTTTCTTTAAAGGGGAGAGGAAGGAAGAGAGGCGGAAGGCGGGGATTTGCCATGGGTCGAGGTTGGAAGAAGTTTTTCTCTCCAGAGGCACAGGCATGAGGAACGGGGAGAAGGGCTAGCAACTGAGATGGTTCCACAAGATGAGTAGGGGTTTTACTTTGTTCGGACAGGGACTTTTCCTTTGATCTATGGATGTAGTCATGTATTCTGTACTTTTAATTTGATATAAAGTTCACATAACAAAAGGCACCATTTTAACTATTTTAAAATATACCATTTGGTAGTTTTTAATATAGTCACAATGTTGTACAACCAAATACTTGTAAAACATTTTCCCTTCCTATGTGCTAATTCCCTTTATGGGTCCCAATCCTTCAATAACATCTCCACTGCCGATATAGCCCTGGGTAGAGATGCTAACGAAGCCAAGAGAACAGGCCAGAGAAAGGAAGTGTGCCGTGTCCCAGGCACCCCTGCACTGGTGCCAGTGTACACAGAGTGGCTTCCTGGGGGAGAGGAATGCAGTTCAGGCGCTCCCTGCCAGCCCTGTCTGGAAGCCAGCAGTGACCCACAATGAAGCCAGGAGTGGTGGCAAAAATGCGCAATTGGAAGGACTAGTGACAGTGGAGGACCCAGAGCAGGTGACAGGCAATCCCCTCTCCTAACACACATTGCAGGAGGGAGACCCACTGGTTCGAGGCTGGGAGGGGGTGGGGGAAAGAGGAGGCAGATACCTCAGCTTACACAAGGATATTATTATGCTGCTACCCCGCATGACCATGTATCTGTGGTAGTTATGTTCTGTAAAGTCACAACAAACACTTCGCACTGAATACTGACCATTGTTTCTAGGAAAATACAAGGATAGGTTCCTGCAAGCCTCTAGTCACCACAGTTTTGTCAACAAGTTAATACATAACTTTGTCTACTGTGTGTTTCTGTTTAAAGACACCTTATTGAATATACCTTGTTGGTTCATTAGCACTGAACTCACAACAACCAGCACTATGAACTCACGCCTGGACGAAGCTCATGTAACACACACATATTTACTTTGTAAAGCATACACTGCTGCCTTCTTGAACTTAGGGACATTAGCACTTCAGCAGTCTGCCTGGGGGACATTTCAAACAGTGACATCACCAACAAACAGCCCCCAAGATGAAAATAAAAATGGCACTACATAAACCATAAAAACAACATTTGTTTGTAGTATGAGAACTGAATCAAGAAGGCAGTGTTACCTTGTTCGGTCTCAGCTGGAAACATGTGCATTGGGTGACACATTTTTCACCACTTTGAACATGACTGCAAATGACTGTGAAAGCACCAAGAGTATTGATTTGGGGTTACAAATAAATTTGAGCAAGTAGTAGGATTCACAGATTCAGAATGTGCAAGTAATGAGGATTGACTCTATCTAGTCTGCTTACGCACACACAGTGATTTTGCATCAGTTAATGGGGCTGATAAATTCCAGGATTAATTAGGTCATTTATCATAGATATTTGATCTGTCAACTCCAGGAATACATTAAATAAACCATTTTTAAATTTACTTTAAATGTGTTTTGATAGTCAATATTTTACCATATAAAACACTACATGATATAGTAGAGGCAGAGGAGCTAGGTTTGAGTTTTAAAGATTTCCATGTTTGCAAGGAAGAGCTGATCATTCCAGCCACACCATCTACGAGCGTGCTTTGAGGATTAAATGCGATCATGTGTGTGACAGCACTTTGTAAACACCAGGGCCCTAGGTTTCAGGCCTTTCGATTAATGAGGTAAGTATGAAAGGACATGTTCACTTACCTGAACCCAAATATAGCTGTCTACTGCTTTTAGGACCTTCACATTGTTAAGGGGGTGAATTTCCACCAACAGGGTTAAGCACTTCGATCCTACAAAGTAAAGGAGGCTTTTAGTAATGAAGACCAGAATATCACACGTTATCATCTCCACTCAGGTCTGAACTTTGAAAATGTAAGTGTGTTGCCTACTGTATTAGCTATTCCACAAAGAAAAGTAATTCTCTTAACATTTACTTTGATATTTCTTAAAACCCAAAATAGATACAGAAAACATCATAAAGGAGAATTTGATAGGGTGGAGTGAGAAACAAGTTCCGGCCCATTCCTCCGCCTTTTTTAGTAAAGCTTCACAGGCCATCTGGCTTCTAAGTCCAAACAAACACAACTCATTCAGTGTCACTCCAACTCTGCAGCACAATGGCAAATACCGTTTGTGTATGAAAATAAGGTATTAGTGATGTGCTAACATGTGACGGTTGACAGCACCTATCAGCAGGACGGGCTTGGCTTCCCTCAGGAATGGGGTGCCGCTGCACTGATAAAGACCCACTTTTTTCCTCAGTGTCACATTTGAGCAAATGTCATCAAAGATAGCAAGGAGGAGGAAGTCCTTGGACACAGGCTAGATCGGGGTTACCACAGATATCCAAATTTAGGCCACGGGTTCCCCTCCCGCATGAGAAAACCTCAAAAAGAGGGAATTATATCTGAGTTGTTATAAAGGCTCTAATATTCTCAGGTTCTTTCTCAATGACTTTATTGTGAATAACAATGCACAACTTGAGGATGGCACAGCAGCCTGGAATTCAATCGATGCCATTTCACACTATTTAAAAAAGTAATCTAACAGCACTGCCTCATTTAATTTTTTTAAGAAGGCAAAGAATGTAAAACAATTTTGGGGTAGGCCTCACAATTGTGAAGACTGGATACCTCTGAAGACATGCCTTTAAAGATTACTGGAATAGCAAGGCAGTGAGTGATTATTATGAGTGATCACAACTATACAACTGAACAGATAATATTCAAATGCTGTTTGGGCAATGGGTACTTGTAGCTTAGGATAAAAATCCCAGTGGTAAGATCATACACCAATTCAAAAGGGCTGCTGTATTTCTAATAACTGGGACAGGGATAAGGTGAGGTGCTTTCAGGATTTGCTTGAATGACTGAAAACGGCTCTAGGAATATGAAAGGCATTGGTGTCAAAGACACTTGTGATGAAAAATAAAATGGAAATTTTCTGTAAGATGTGAGAATGAGAAAAAAAAGCAATTTTCCTTATTATGTAATTTTAAGTGTGTATAACTAAATTAATAGATTAAGTAAGTACTACAGCTGACATTTGGCTATTTTATCTCTTGCCCTAAAAGGTTATGTATTTCAATTGGAAAGAAAAAAGTCTTTTGGGAGGGGGAAAGGCAGGCCAATCACTGAAAAATAAGGAATCACCTTATATTTGGCCTTTTTAACAGTGAATTTGTATCCAAATAAGAATAACCAGTTATCAGCTAAATTCACTTGCCTTCACAATGGAAGGATTTTCAAGGGCAGAAACCATCTTCCTACACTAATATTTCCCTTCTTTAGAGTGGCCCAGATGCATAACTAATATAATTAGCATAATGATACGAGTAATTGTGCAAATGGGAATTTCTCCCAATAACATACCATGTGCTTTTTTTTTTTTTAATTGGGGAAACAGTGTGTTTTTCCAGGACCCATC
Source organism: Hipposideros armiger (assembly GCF_001890085.2). Taxonomy (NCBI): domain Eukaryota; kingdom Metazoa; phylum Chordata; class Mammalia; order Chiroptera; family Hipposideridae; genus Hipposideros; species Hipposideros armiger. The sequence goes on from NW_017731586.1 coordinate 1,638,326, forward strand.
AGCTCCAAGTCAAGTAGTTGTTTCAATCTAGTTGTGGAAGGTGCAGCTCAGTGTTCCATGCAGGAATCGAACCAGAAACCTTGGTGTTATGAGTACTGCACTCTAACCAACTGAGCTAACCGCCCGCCCCACCATGTGCTTTCATAGAGAAACAGGAAGCACTCTGGATTAGGATTCTGGAAACATCAATTCTTGTTTAAGCTCTGGCACTAACCTAATATATACTTTTCAGCAAATCATGAAGTTTTTCTAGGCCTCAGTTATCAAAAAAGATAAAATGAAAAACTATAGGGGCATCCCATTAGGGACCCCCTCTCGTTTCTACAGCTGTACCTTTCTGCTCTAATAAAACTATCCTCTGCTACAAACTTTAAAAAAAAGAAAAAACTACAGAACTAGGATATTTCTACAATCACTTTCAACCATAAAAGTCACGATTCCATGAAGTGTTTAAAGTTGTCTTAAGAATTTAGAGAATCCAGGTGTCAATGGACAGGGTATCACTGAAAGGTGAGACAGGGCCAGGCAGGATATGGATATCACCGGAAGTAGATATGGCAGGATCAAAAGTGACAGACAGCATGGCCCTTGAGGGCATTATGCTAAATGAAATAAGTCTAACAGAGAAAGACAAATACTGTATGATCTCTATAACATGTGGACTCTAAATACATACATATATATATATATATACACACACACACACACACACACACACACACACACACATATACACACATACATATACCTTGGTGCCAAAAAAGTGTATACACATGACTTATATTCATCTTTTGCTATCGGTATCTATTATTGCAATTTTCATACAGTGTTTTCCTTTCTTAAAATGTATATACTTTCTTTGGCACCCTCTGTATATTTATGAAAACCAAGTTCCTAGATACAGACAATAGATTGGTGGTTGTAAGAGGCGGGGGTGGAGGGTGGAAGAAATGGGTGAACTTTTTTTGTTTTAATAAATTGAAAAGAACTTTTTTAGAAAGGAGCACAGGAATAGGCATGGCATGGGGAGGATGAAGGGTGGGCAAAAGAAGCTAGTCTAATGCTGGTGAAGGGAAATGTTGAGAAATGGTGACACGGCTGGGAAACTCTGGTGGGACCTGGTTCTGAAGAAGCTGTGGTTATTAGAGTGCTGAGCCCAAACCAGAGCTCCATGGAGCGTCTGAAGCATTTAACTGTCTATAATGGCATGTGGGGGCTCTGGAGACCTCAGTGGCAGTGGGGCCCAACATATGTGTTCACCCCAGTTGCTGCCTGGTGGGGAGCTCTATGCCTTGTGGCAAAAGCCACTCTACAGGGGAGGGTTAAGGAGGCAGCTGGGCCTAGCTTCCCACAGCGGGCCATTTTCTAAATAAACATTAACTCTGCCATAGCCACAGCCAAAAGAAGCACTGCTGATAAACACTGTTGTGTTGTAAAGGGTGTGAACCAAGGAACCCTTCCTACCTTGTTCCTATGAAAGATGTTACAGTTTGTCTCATTTGCAATGGAAAAATCTCATTATAAGCAACAGAGTGTCAAATAACACCTTGAGACTGACTACATATTATAATCAAATGGCTTGCCAAGTCATTCACAGGCAAATGAAATAAGCATTTGCAAAATATTTATTCAAAAGACAAAACAGTACAATATCCTAGAGTGCTCTCTAGTCACATCATTTCTGAAATCTTAACTGAACAAAGGGCTGTTAGGGTCTCCCCGTCTGTCTGCACCTCACCCCGTTCTCCTCCAGCCTCAGTTCCCACTGTTCGGCCCCTGTCTCCCTCCACTCCAGCCCCAATTGCTGCTCCCTATTCTTGAACAGTGTGTCTACTAAGTAATTCTGGCCTCAGGGCCTTTGCACAGGCTCTTCACTCCATCAGAAACGTGCTTCCCCATAGTCACACACTTGCTCCCTCCCTTCTTACAGATCTCTGTTTAAATATTCCTCTAACGGTGTTCGCTAGGATCCTCCCCAAAATAAAACTAATTGCACTCAAATACTTTCCTCAGACTCTTACTTAGGGTTAAACCCAAACTATGACAAGAAGTTACCTCAGGGAGGGGCTGGCATGAGGGGCTGGCATGAGGGAGTGGGGAGGCTGAACCAGGGAGTAGTAAGCCAGTATCGGGGTCATTATCAAATTCATGACCACCTGGGACTGCATGGAGTACACCGCAGAGTTATCCACTTTGGGGATGGGAAAGGGGAGCATTTATCCTTCTTCTGTTTGCCCTCCAGCGGTCACGGCTTACCCTACTGGGAATCCTTTTAACCATACTTCAGGCGGCACACGTGCAGGTAGGCACCAGGTTTTCCCAAGGGCTCTGGGCGAAAAGCAAGAAGTAGGCAGAGCAGCTGAGTTGAGGTACTGTCTGTCAAATGCCATTTGGGCAGAGCTGGTTCTCACTGCAGAGGCCGGCAGGAAAGGTGAGCTCAGAAGACAAAGTATGAGGTGTCCAATACAATAACTAACAATGTTCACTAATATTTTTAAAGATGCAACAGATAACCTCACTAGAGGTTGCATCAAATCTCACTGCATCAAACTTCCAAAACTGAGTAAGCCTACCTGAATAGGATTTAATGTTGAAATCAAATAAAACTTGCAATGAAGTTGGTCTAAAAGTACATTTTATAGTATACATAATCACCACTGTTCTACATGACTATCCGGCATAGACAGTCAACATAATGTAAAGATTATAGTTAATACTTGGTTTACCGGCATAACAAAGAAGTCCTAAGGCTAAAAGGAATAAGGCTCAAGAACTAGGAGGCACAGGGAGCTAATCCAAGTTCTGTACAAACACCCAGCCTCACGATTGGGAGGAACACAAGCAGCTGGGACTCTCTCTTCTTGGGTAAAGGTGTTTATTAGCCCAGGATATCAGGGTCATATCCTGGTTCTGTCCATACCCTTGTTTTAAGGGTCTGAACAGCAATATCTTAGATCCTATTTTGCTTAAGCTAGTCCAGGTCCCTTCCCTCTGAAATGAGCATTGCACCTAATTCTAAGAAGAGCAGAGAATGCTAAGAGGAGGACATGGCACAGAAGAGAGAAGAGGGCTACTGTGCTTCTCAGTGTAATACGGCGGTGGGGG
>NW_017731586.1:1641445-1689552 GCF_001890085.2 Hipposideros armiger
CAGGGCGGAGGGGCAAGGGGGGCGGAGGAGGAGGTAGCATGAGTGATACACACGGCGAGGTTTCAGGGAAAGCCTCCTGCTCACCAGCCTCTCCCAGAAACTCTTCTGCTGAGGTCCCTGAGACAGCCCCATCCAGGCTCAGCTCTGGACCTGGCTCTGTGGGAGCTCAGGATGGCCTCATAAGCCTCACGTGCAAAGTATGTGAAAGGGTTTTTCCATCACATGCAACTGCAGGAGAACACAGAACACATCTGAGCGGGAACTATGCTAACAGAAGAAGGAGTTTAAGTGCCGAATAAGCAGAACGGATGGGACACACTGCAGGACTGGAATAGCTAAGAGATGGAAATAAGATACACTAGGCCAGAAGTTGAAAAATCGTGGTCCACTGGCTGATTCCAGCCACCTGATAACAGGTGGTTGTCATTGCCCCAGTAGAATTTTAAAAAAATATTTGAGCCAACATTTAAACATTAAAGTTTTACCAAAAAAAGTCCATACTTCTCTTCATAAATTGAAAAGCAGGTCCCATTGGGTTTATTGCCTCCCCTTAAAAATAGGACCAGTGCATCCATAGGACATCCCCACCCACTACTAGTCCCTATAGCTCACCATAAGAACAACCGCCACCCCTTTGTACCCCACTGTATCCCCAGCACTATGCACAGTGCCTGACCCATGCAGGCACTCAATATTTGCTGTGTTCTGAACAGATGGATGTTATAGAATGCTAAAAGGAAGGGGGAGCAGACATCACATGGATAATATCTATGAAGTGGGCCTTAGCAAATGGGTAGAATTGATCTTTTATTTAGAATTGGAGGCCTACTCGCAATACATTATGTATTGGTCAATAGTTAACAAGATATAAGGAAAAAAAATGGTATTCTTGAGGGAACACCAAGCTTTGCCTGACCCTTTATACCAGCTTTTGACCTTAGGGTTCTAGTATGTTCTCAATGTTTATTTAGTCTACAGATGCAAAATGCCTTTTTAATACTTATTGCTATTCAGTGTTATAATATTTTCTGGACTTTCTTGTTTACTTGAAAAAAATTTTTAAACCCTCTTTCACACTTGACATGACCTTTACATTTTCATTCTGAGATAAAGCTATTTGTAAAGATGCCTGAAATTGACTGACTCATTCAATAAATCTTCATCTATCAATAGGCACTAAAGAGTATAATTTCATTACCTGGTTGAAGCTCATTCTTTCTTCCTTCTTTAGTAGATTGAACTAAACTTGCAGCTAATGGAATACAGAAAATATAATTCATTAGCAAATGATCCATGCAATGACCTGTTAAAGTTTATCATTTTCTGCCTGAAATAAGTGAGGGCTCAGAGGACATGTCAGTGAATGATTAAGGTAGAATACAAAGCATTCTTTTTTTTGTAGGTAGACTCAACAGAGTCTTTATTTCAACTCTAATCTCCCAAGATTACTTCTTCCCAGAAAATCATTGTAATAGACTAATCAAATATTGCAAAAACCCAATACTTTGCAACTCAGAAAATGTAGTTTAGTTCTTGACATGTAGCAATAAAAGAGTTCAACTTACCAAGCAAAGTTCTCTCACTGTTGACAGAGCAACTGACAACTTGAAAGTCTTTCTCAAATGTATAGAGATGCTATTAAAACAAAAGCATTTTTTAACATGGAGTTTTATATTAAATAACACTTTTATGAATACAAATTCCCATTTAGCTGTCCACCAAGTATCACTGTGTCAAAACACTTTACTAAAGACCTATCAATGAACCAGTTTATCTGGTTCTGAGACAGTTCTGATTTTTTTTTTTTAAGTTTGCTATTGTAGGTCATGTTTGACACTTAAATTTAGCCCTAAAGCAACTGAGCATAGTGGTTAAGAGCAGGCCTTAGAGCCAAACTAGACCCAGCTTTAAATCCTGACTCTGCCACTTGGCTAACTGCGTGACTCTGGACAAGTTATTCAAACCCTCTATCTTCCCATCACTAAAACAGGAATCATCATACCTATCTTATGAGATTGTCAGAAGGGTCAAGTGAGATAATCCATATGAAGGACTTATTACAATTTCTGCATCGAATATTAAGCACTCAAATGTTAGCTATTATAATTATTGATGCAAGTAAAGGTTTAATCAAGTTATATAACATGATATCATTAGCTATGTCTAAGAGATTGTCAAAAGTGCATCTCTTATAGAACTCTCACATTTTGTGCATTGGCAAAGTAATCTTCTATCTTTATTTAATCCTTATTTTTTTATTGTCTTGTTGCTGTTTGAAATGTTGCAAGATTCCATTTCTTTGAGCATTAAAGAAAATGAAAATAGTCATGCAGAAGGAGGATGTGAGGTGCAAATTGAGGAACTGATGACAATCACTTACATTAGTGAAACACTCTTTTTTAAAGATTTGTATTACAATATAGCTAACGTACAATATTATATTAGTTTCAGGTGTACATCACAGTTATTCAACAGTACCCACCTGGCAATATACATAATTATTACCATATTATTGATTGTATTCCCTATGCTAGAGGAGTGGTCACCGTAAGTCCAGCAACCATCTGACACTGTACCACACTATCACAATATTATTCATTATATTCCCCATGCTGTACATTACATCCCCATGACTTATTTGTTTTGAACCTCTTATTCCCCTTTATCTTTTTCTCCCCTTTTATAATTTTTCAATTACAGTTGACATTCAATATTATTTTATATTAATTTCAGGTATACAGCATAGTGGTTAGACATTTATATAATTGAAGAAATGATCCCCCTGACTAGTCTAGCACCCACCTGGCACTATACATAGTTATTACCATATTATTGATTATATTCTCTACACTTTACATCCCATGACTATTTTGTAACTACTAATTTGTACTTCTTAAGCCCGTCACCTTTTTCACCCTGCCCCCAACCCTCTCCCGTCTATCACCCCAATAAGTCTAGTACCCATCTGACACCATACATAGTTATTACAATATTGTTGACAACTTTCCTTACAGTATACCCTATGTCCCCATCATTACTGTGTAACAACTAATTTGTACTTCTTAATCTCTTCCCCTTTTTCACCCACCCCAACCCCCCTTCCATCTGGCAACCATCAACATGTTCTCTGTATCTATGAATCTGTTTCTGTTGTTTGTTTATTTTGTTCTTTAGATTCCACTTATAAGTGGAATCATATGACAGTTGTCTTTAGCTGTCTGAACTTACCACACTCAGCACAATACCCTCTAGGAAAACACTCTTAATTAAAGTATACTCAGAAAATAAGGAAAGATAAAGAGTCTTAGACATCAGGAGAGAAAGGACTAAGAGAAATAGTGAATAGCAGCAGTATTAAGAAGGTAATTAGTAGATACAGAGAACAAACTGATGGTTGCTAGGTAGGAAGAGGGTTGGGGGACTGGGTAGAAGGTGAAAAGATTAGGAAGTACAAATTGGTAGTCACAAAATAGGCACTGGGATGTGAAATACAGTATGGGGAATAGAATCAATAATGTTGTAAAGACTATGCAGGGTGTCAGATGTGCACTGGACTTACTGGGGGATCACTTCATAGATTATGTAAATGCCTAACCACTGCGCTGTACACCTGAAACTAATGTAAAATAATACTGAATGACAACTATAATTAAATATAGATATATATAGTCACAGGATGTAAAGTACAGCATAGGGAATATAGTCAATGGTATTATAATAACGATGCATGATGTCAGATGGGTAGTAGTCTTGGTGGGTTATCACTTTGTGAGGGGTATAAATGACTAATCATTATGTTGTTTTGTACATATGAAACTAATTTTTAAAAAGAATACACTAGAATCCTATGGCCAGAAGTTGATGAAAAATGTTGGGAAGTCAGGAAAAACTTGATTAGAGAAAGTGAACTGTGAATAAGAACTAATAATAAGAAGGTTCTGAATTCACGCGAGAAATTTTGGTTTCCTTTGACACTTGCTCTAATTGAGGGAGTCTAATTTGTAAGTAAGAAGAATCATGCATATACTTAGTGTTTAGTGTTTTATTTTTTTATTATAAAATAACACATGAGCATGTGGTCTCAGTATTTAAAACATGCAAACACTCCCAGATAAAAAGTCAAAGCTCTCTATTATGCTTATCAATCCCAACTCCCTTCTAGAATGAAACATGTTGATAATTTGCTCTGTAGCCTTTTAAAATGAGTTTTTAATATATATTTATGCACATATATTGCACAGTTTTCTTCCAAATTTTTTTTAAACATAAATGGAATGTATTATCCTGGCAACTTGCTTTTTTTTCAAGTAACAATGTGTTTTGGAGAAGCTTTGTGCCAGTGTATCCTTATAGACTTCTTAATCCCTTAATATTTGTAAATTGTTTTTACACAGGCACTAATGACTCCTTCCTTTTTAACCCCAGAATTAGACAAGCCTGTCACATCATCCAATGCCTTATGTGAGTTGTTTGGGGGAAAACTAAGAAAAGCAGGCTGGGTTCTCTATACCGGGATCTTTGAAAAGTAATGAGAAACAATGTAAGTGAACGTTAAGCAGAAACAGAGCTCAGCCAGAGGTCATTATGAGACCCTAAGCTTTTGGGAGCACACAAACTTAGGGAGGGCATTGGACTTCCTACATTCCTATAGCACACTGGGCAATTGGTTTGAGCCAATTTTGTTTAAATCTCAAAGTACTAAGAGACTTCGGCTGATGTTTTGGTCCAAATGTGCTTGTACCTTTAAAAAAAAAAAAGATAATGGTGCCAAGAGAAAGTAAAAGGGAGAAGAGAAGAAAGGCAAAGAAATAAAAACTAAATTTTTTGAAAATGAAATGAGAATTTGTGTCTAGAAAAAGGCAATGGCAGAAAGAAGTAAAACTCTAAAAGCAGTAAAGTAACCAATGAATAATGTATGATTTATGGTGATTTTTTTTTACCTCATTTTGTCTGGTTTGGCAATCATATAATCCAAAGAAGACATTTCCCTTATTTTCCTAAAAAAAATTAACCAGGTGTCTAGTAAATATCATTGTTTAGCAAGTTAGCGTGTTACAAGTTTTCAAACAAACCTGCAATAATTCAATCAATATTAGCAATAAGCACTCTAAAGTTCGCATGCTCGGCATGTCAGTAAGGGACCCAACCTATTTCAGCTGGTCATTAGGGCTCAAAGAGTAAAATGATTAAGAGTGTATAGTTCAGTGACTTTAGGAGAACTTGTCTAGTACGACTAGAGCATGGCGAAGGGGCCAATCTTTTTGTACTTCCGTTTATATAAGAGAATATGTATGATGGATATTGGGAGTGGCTGGATTGAGTCCATGATATTCCTACAAGTAATATTTTTTTAACCATACAGTTCCTTAAATGCAACATACTTAAAAATACAACTTAAAATAATAATATTTTAAAAAAAAATAGGGCTGGCCCAGTGGCGCATTGGTTAAGAGCTGGCTTGGGATGCCAGAGCGCCCCGGTTCAGATCCCACATATGAGGGCCAGTGACACTGCCCTCTACAGCTAAGATGCTGAACAACAGCTCAACCTGGAGCTGGGCTGCTGAGAGTCGCCAGCGACAGCGTAGGCTGCAGCTCCTGCTGCAGTGGGTTGCCATGGGCTACCGTGTGTAGCCAGCAGCCAGCGTGAGCAGCCAGCATCCACTGTAAGCAGCTGCCCAGAAGCCGGTGACTGATCTGCCTCACCTACCTAGGAAGAACATAATGATGGTGCCAATTTGGGCCAGTGAAGCAACGTCCTCCACAACTAGACTGAAGAACAAAACGACAGCAACTTGTCTGTTCCTCTTCCCCCAATTCCCCAGTGCTGTTCCCATCCCCAATCCCCCAATAAAAATATAAAAATAATAATAATAATAATAATAATAATACAAGGATACAACTGTGCAAAGCAAACTGGCCACCTGAAATTATTCTTTTATACTTCCCCACTATAGTAAAGTTAAATTTTTTTCCTAAAATATTTAACATTGAACACACATTGTTAAATAATAATGCCTCAAAAGTCTAGCATATTTAAGTCTCAACAGATGATATAATCATATTTAATGTTTTCTCAGAAATAAAAAATTAACATATTAATTAGGTTTAAACATCTTTTACTTGATATTTTCCTATAGAAAATGGAACTGTTCATTTATTCAAAAAATTTGAGCACTCCATCAGATATTATGCAGTTTTATTTTATTTTTAAAAAAGAAGACACTTCATAAGACTAAATTTAAATCATCCTATTCAATCTCACAAAATAAAAGTCATATGTTAAGGGTTAAATGCCAACAAGTCTGATCCGTGACCCCGCAATAAGACAAGAGCATAAATTATTTAAAAAGAGAATATATATAGTTGAAATAGTAAATTTTATACTATGTATATTTTACCACAATAAAAAATGAGAATATAGGCATACCTTATAAGTATAGATTATATTTCCATTTCTTTCAACATTTAGTATACGTAAGCTCTCATAATTATTTTCAAAAACACCTGAAAAGATAATAATAGCAAGTTAATACTGAGCAGGAGATGTTTAAGAACATATTTAACAGATATAATATTAGTGAAAAGTCAAGTACAAAAGAATACGTACTGGTAATTCCATTATATAGAGTTTAAAAACAGACAAAGCTAATCTACTGCATTAAAGGTGAGGACAATAGTGACCTTCGGAAAAGAGAAAAGGAGTAATGATGGGGGGTGGAGTCTCAGGGGAGCTTCGGAGGTGCAGGTCATGGTGTATGGTTGGCGATACTGACATGCTCACTTTGCAGTAACTCACTGAGCTGCACACTCTTGTCCTGTATAGATTTCTGCATGTACGTTATACTTCCATAAATGTTAAGTATCTATTAGTTTTTCTTTATGTATTTTGAAGCTGTTATTTATTAGGGGAATAAAAATTTAGAATTGTTATAGCTTCCTGGTAGATTAACCGGTCAGGAACTCAGCAGAGCTGCCAGAGCAATACATTAAAACCACAGCTAAAAAGTCAAGTAACAGTCAAGCCTTTTAACATTTACTGTGATAGTACAAGCAAAAGGCTAAACCAGAGAAAGCACCATCTTCCCAGTCCATTTCCCCCATGGAACGGGTGAAGAGCCAGTAGCTCAGCCAAGAGGTAGGGGTCTCTCACTGACCAGGAAGCCCCCAACAAAAGGCTCCTGCAGTATTGTGGACCCGGGGTTCAGGGGAAGGAGAGGGAAAACAGCTAAGAGTGAAAAGTACCCAGTACTGAGTCAAAGTGAAGAAAAAGTATCTTCAAGGTTCCCCTCCTTTTTCTGCTAAGGTGGTTTCAGCAGAGGCTCCTGATAAGGACGCCTCCAAATGAAGGCACCTGGGCTGGGAATGCAGCTAGCTACGTATAAGATTATGGTCAGCCAGGGGGCCCCGAGTCTTCGCTACACTTTCCTTCGGAGACTGCGGGCACTGGCTACGTACCAAGTCTGGTTTGGGGAGGGCAGCTTTTGCCCCATGAGGCCTGCCAAGTAAAGCTTTTGTAACTGCATATGGTTCTGTCTGAAAAAAATCACACATAGGTTTTTAACCAGGAGCTGGACTAGTCAACCCTTTATTCATTATAATATGTCCTTTATCTTTAATAATTTTTTACTTTAAAGGTTACTTTGTCTGATACCAATATACGTAGCTATATCAGCTTTCTTTTGTTAGTGCATACATAATATAACTTTTTCTATCCTTTTATTATTAATCCTTCTGTATCCTTATATTTAAGATGTGTCTCAGATGCAGTATCCTTTAGAGTATTAGTCCATTTACATTTAATGTAATCCCTGACATATTGAGTTTATGTCAATCATATTACTATTTATTTTCAATGTGACTCAACGGTCTTACTCTTTCCTTGCCTTATTCTGGATTAATCAGAGTTTTGTTATTTCATTCTCCTACCTATTAACTTATCAGTTATATATTCTTTTGCTATTCTTTTATTAGTTACCCTAAAGATTACATGAACTTTTAACCAAATATGTTTTATATGGTGCCAAGAAATGTGAAGCAATTGAAACTCTTATACACTGTAATGGGAATTGGAAAACTAGCTGTATCTACTGAAACTGAACGTATATGGCTCAGCAATTGCACTTATACATATATCCCAACAGACATATGCACATATTTCAGCAAATGACCCATACAGTGTCTATAGCACTATGGTCATAATAGGCAAAACTGGGAACCGAAAATATCCATCAAGTGGATATCCACATAATGGACTACTGTACAACAATAAGAATGATTTCATTTGCTATCACATACAACATAAATAATTGAGCAAAAGGAGCCCAGATCCTCCCCCTCCCAAAATAGTCACAAACTACATGATTTAATTTACACACAAGTTTAAAAAATAGGTAAAATGAATCTACAGTGCTGGGTGAATGATAGCTGGAAAGGAGCATGAAGGGGACCTTGGGGGTTCTATTAATGTTCTGTTTCCTGCTCTGAGCTCTAGTTATGTGGGTGTGTTTCATTTATGATTTGTGTACTTTTCTGTATGAATGCCATATTTTGACAAAGGACATAAAAGTTCTTTACACAAAACATTTAACTTGTAAGTTAACTGACTGTCATGTTTCTTCTAAAATTTCAGGCTGTTCCTCTCAATTCTACAGTTAAAGGATTTAAACATTGGCAGGTACAACATTGATAATTATCATCATTAATTGGGGAGAAATGTTTATTGCCCCAGTTTCCCCAAAATTAAATTACTTTAACTTCACTCATTTTCCATATGTGAAAAATATTTTTAGAGGTTAAAATATTATGTTGATTATGACAAGTTCCAATATTCAGACAAAACATATGCAAAATATCCTACAACTCAGAGCAAATCTAAGTTTGTATTCCTGATTAAAATGGAAAAAAAAGATAAAAAATAAGGATAATTGGAGACCTGGACTCCTGCACTAGAGTTGGGTGTGGGAGACATTTAAAGACAAAGAGCAGGTTTCACTGAGAACTTAGGAATCACCCTGAGATCTCTCTTCCCCACTCCTCACAGGGAGAAGCTGCCTAGATCTTCTGGGGGTGAGGCAGAGAGAGAGGAAGTATATTTTATATGTGATATATACACTTTTCAATGTATATTGAGCTGCCAGACACACTTCCCAATGATTTTTTTTAAATGAGAATAATCACTTAGTCTCTTAGGAGAATAATATGATTCAAGTACCTTGCTACTATATAGTACTTTACAATTTTCAGAGTTCTCATTTCTATCTCATCCACACTGTGTAAGGTATTATGGGCCCATTGTATGATAAGGCAATTGAGTTTGAATGAAGTTAAGATACTTGGCCAATATCATACACATTGCAAAAATGACATAGACTAATCTCAAACTTTGTAAAATGTAAACAGAATGAACTAAGTTTCCTGTACCACACTTACAATGGGAAAACGAATAATTACTGAAAAATCCTCTGAAGGTAGATTTTGTAGACACATAAAGTGAATACCAGTGAGTTTCTTTTCATCCTGTACATGATTCAAAACTTCTGGAATGCAGTGTGTCAATATTTTCAGAAGTATTTTTTTTTCTTTCGATTATAAGGATGCTGGGAGAAACTTTCTCAAAAGTACTCTTAAAAGGTTTCAGCTAAGATAACAAATTCTTTTACAAGAAATCTTGCTAGGAAAATTCAATTTCCTTGCAAAAGCACATCTATTTTCAAATCACTAAAAAATCAAGAGAAAAAAATTCAACAAGTACAGATTACAATAAATGATACATGCTTATTCCATTAAATGGTAGTTCTCAACTCTGGCTGTGCATTAGAATCATCAGGAGAGTTTTTAAAAGAACATGGGTGCCCAAGCCCTACTCCAAAATACTGATTTGATTGGGCTGGGCGAGGGGTCCATTCTTTGTGTGTGTGTGTGTGTGTGTGTGTGTGTGTGTGTGTGTGTGTGTGTGTGTGTGTAAGTTCCCTGGGGGGATTTTAATGTGTAGCCAGAGTCAAGAACCACTAAACTACATATTTATAATATATATTAAACAATATTCATTAGATAGCATAACAGCTTATAATGTAACCGTGATAGACAGTTGAAAGAAATAATAGAATTAATGCCTTCATGGGTCTGTTAGGTAGTAATAACTGCAGTTTTAAATAATCCTGCAGTTATGTACATGGTTCTCATCTCAAGGACGTTTGAATTAGATAATTTGGCATTGTTGAAAATCCAGAGACCAGCGTCTCACCATGCAACATTAACCCACCAGTCCTTTCTCCCCAGATTAATTGCTCATGTTTTAGACACACCCTCTTAAGAGAACTACTCAATAACCTCTTTGCTTATTCATTCTGACTCTTCTCCCAGTCGTTCATCACTGGAAAGTCCAGAGGAGGAAGTTTAGCAATTTCAAATGAGGAAATGAAGTTTAATTTTACAGTTCAGTGTACTCAGTGCTCATGAAGAAAAAAATGTAGCATTTTCATAGATACGATACTTGCATAAGTAAATCTACTAAAGAAGAGTACTTAAACATTAAAGGTGCTGGCAAGTCATAGCTCAAGTAAAATTTAAGCTGGTTTACCAGATATTCTTGTCCATTTCAAGCTATTCTTTGCTAAGCACAAGTGATTTCATTTCATTGGAATATGCTTGCCAAATGTCTAAATTTTGTTCCCCAAAACTATGAGAAACAAATCAAATTAAAAAGTATTACTTGTCTTTCCATTGACTACACAAGGCGGGGTGTGGGGGGTGGGGGTGAAATCTCATAGCCTTATGCAAAAATTTGAACAGTTCCTAACACACAGATCAAGAGGTGCCAAAATATGATTATACCTATGACATTTCTGTTCTGTAAATAATTCACATAAATCCTCAGGCTCAACATGACCAAATATTATCATTCCTAAATTTATGAAGTAAACACTACTGTGTGGTTTCAAATTCACATTCTTAAAAAAATTGAAAAAAAACAACGATGTGGTGATTAGTTAAGAAGCAATAAAAAGGGATAAAAATGAGAAAAGGAGATTAGGAAGGTAGAGGAAAGAAAATGGCAAAGGAAGGACAGTGCTGAGAGAACAACGAAACAATGAATGAAAACAAAGTGACTAAGCCAATCCCATGACCCCCAAATAGGTCTGGGGTATTTAGGAGACAACACAAAACAAATCATTATTCAGGTCAGTCACCTGGTAGAATATATCACTTCCCTGATAAAGATGAATATATTATTTGAAAGATGAATCAATCTGGTGTATCATGCACCCAAGAGTAACCAAAGCAGGCAAGAAGATACGGACAAGAAAACATATATTCTTTCTGGTCTTAAATATACATAACATTTAAACCTTAGAAAATTTACATACCACAGATTTTTTCTTAGTTTCTTGAAGATGTGATATATCCCAACAGGGGATTAAGCATTGGCTACAAAAATTAATATATAAAATCTATTTATTGTTATTTACCAGTAATAGTTAGAATATGTGATATTTTTAAATGTGCCATTTATGAGAGTGACAAAAATTAACAATGACCCAGGAATAAATCTAGAAAAAGTGTGCAGAATTTTAATGGAGAAAATTCTAAGACATAGTAAGTCATTAAAGAGGTCTAAATAAACAGCAAGCTATACTTTATTCATAGTTGGGTAGATTTCATATTGTAAAGATGCCTATTCTCCCCAAGCTGATCTATAGATTCAACGCAATTCAAAAATCCCAACAGACTTTTTGGTGGAATCTGACAGGTTGATTCCAAAAAATATATACAAAAGCGCAAAGGGCATAGAACAGCTGAGATGCTGCTGAAGACTGAGGGGAGAAGACTTACCCTACCAGTTATCAAGAATTATCATAAAAATAGTTATTAAGATGTCTTTGTCTTAAGTTGACCAAAATGAAGAAACCAGAAAAGGAGTCCCATATGTATATGGAAACTTGATGTGTGATAGAAGTGGCTTTGCTGTCAATGTGAAAGGGCAAGCCTACTTGGCTAATGATATTAGAACAATTAGCTACTAAGATGGAAAAACAATAAAATTGTATTCCTACATATCACACACAAAAATAAATTCTGTATGTATGGAAACACAAAATGGGAACAGCAAAACTATAAAGCTTTTAGAAGTTAATATAAAAATGTCTTCGTGACTTCTGAATAGGGGAGAATTTCTTTAAACAATCCAATAAAGCACAAACCATAATGGGAGAGGTTCATAAATTAGACTACATTAAAATGAAGAACTCCTGTTTATCAAGGGCACCATCACACACACACACACACACACGCACACACACACACACACACACACACTAACAGATTGAAAGAAAAATATTTGCAACACATATGATAAATAAAGGACTAGATCATGAATATATAAAGAACCCTTAAAAATCAATATGGAAAAAAAACACAATATAAAAGTGGACAAAAGGATGAACAGGCATCTCATGGAAGAAGAAACTCAAATGGCCAATAAATATATAGAGATATTCACCTCAGACCAATGAAACAACATCTAGACCTACCATCTTGACAAAAAAATTAAAAATCTGGAAATATCAAGAGCCTCAGAGGATACAGAATACCAAAAACATTTCTATACTGTAAATGGGATATTAATCAGTATAACTACTTTGGAAAACAATTTGGCACTACCCAGGAAAAATACAGACATGCATAGCTCATGATTCAGCAATTCCACAGTTAGCTATCCTAGGGAAACTTACGCATGTGTGCACCAGGCAACACGCACAAGATTGATAAAAAGCATTGACTGTAATAGCATATCCCAGAAACCTCCCTAATGCCACCAACCAGGAAAAGGATAAGTAAAGTTGGGTTCTCTGGGAAGCACGCTGAGACAGTTTAGTATCCAGGATGTTCATTATGGAGTGCTTAGTAAGGTGGGATTAACACCCATACGAGGAAGGAGAAAGGAGCAGGACCAAGTAGGGGAGAAGTCAAGCTGCAATGCAGGCCCAGTAGCCTCAGGTGACCTCAGGGTCCTCCATCATGGAAGTTCTAGAACTGAAATGGATTGTCAGAGTTGTCCTATTTGAATCAAAATGGCCAGGCCTGTATACCCCACCTCAAAACCTAATTAGATGTGGGGCACACCCAAAAGGCCAGTTGGGCAAGGCAGACAGCCCTCTGCCAAGGCAATCCTTGAAGGGTCTGACAGCCAAAAACTATCAGCTGATCACACTCAGAGCACCTGGGACAAGTCCTTCCTTAAAAGGAGGACCTAAGCAATGCATCTCCGTCCACTATATTGTTGTATAGTCACAAAATGGAATACTATACAGTGGTGAAAAATTAATGACCTAAAGCTCCAGTAGTAAACATGGATAAGTCTCACAATAGTGAGAAGAAAAAAAGCAAAAAGAATACATGTAGTTATGCTTTCATTTACTCAAAATTCACAAACAAGCAAAATGAAATTATATATGGATTAGGGAAGACATATATGGATTAAAACTATAAATAAGATCACAGGAATGTTAAAATATAAAAGTTTAAATGATTGTTACATTTGAGGGATAGAGAGAGAAATAGGATCAGAGAGGGGACACCAGAGCCTTCAAGCCTTCAAAAGTCTTGATATTGTTCTGTTTTTAAGGTGGGTACATGGTTTTGTTTAATTATTGTTATTATTTATAGCTTATATGTATTAAAATATTCTTTTGCATAATTACTTTAATTTTTAAAAGAACAAATATTTTCTCCATTTATTTCAGGAGAAACCATTTTCCCGAAGTTCAACCCAGAACCAGGAGACGCAGTAACCAAATCTGGTCTCCTTATCCCTTACCCCTGATTGGCTAAAAGACTATCCTGAATTTCCATGGCTGACAAGAGCCCAGCTCCTGGTTATCTTGCCACCACTATGAAATCTTCCATTGTATTTGTTGATGTAAAAATATTAAGGCTTCAAATTTAGATAGCAAGTGTGCAGAGAAGAGACATTACGATGGCATAATTATTCACAATTTACATTTGAAAAGCTTAGACTTTGAAAGGAAAATCATTTGTACAAATGTGTGGAGTAATAGCTGTGCTAGAAATAAAACAGAATCCCAGATTCCCCTGCCAGTGCTACAAATTACAGAAGAAGAAGAATTATTTTTTTGAGCTACCACCCACTGGTGATTATCACTAGTAACAACTTCTTTTAGAATAACAGGGCTAATATCTTGCCAAGGTGCTCTGCAAAAGCAAAATACTACCAATATCAGAAAAAAAGCTGCTATTTCTAGTAAGCTTACTTCTGAGGACTCAAGGGTATCTATTGTTTAGTGGAATGTCAGCACACAAGTTTGTATTTCTTCAGAGATGAGTGAAAGACACAAGGAAGCCAAAATCTAACCAGCTCACACCAGCATTTCAATCACAACACACATTACTGAAACATAAGACTGTGGCATTTCACACTTCATCTAACTGCTCATTTGCAAACACCTGCCATTTAGCTGTACAAGGTGGAGGAGGTTCAGAGAAAAGGACCACTTTGTGGTGGAAAGCAGACTTGGAACTGCCTATTGTATTTTTAAAAGTTAAACCTTCAAAAACTCTTTAGATATTCAGGAGACTGTAAATTTTGCCCCTAAATGAGAAGCTTTGTTAATAATGATACTAGTCATTAGTCAAACTCACTAGTCAAAAGTAAGCCTTGAGCTACAAAAACATGATTCCTTATTTGGAGCTAACAATCAACGTGCCAAGACAAGAAGCCCTACAGATACTCTACGAAAGCCACAGGAGAGTGTGAAGATACAACGTAGGGACAGAAAACTTTCACCAGAGGTTAAACGGAAAGGAGTTGTAAATATGGGTAATTTGATAGCCCTTCCCAAAAAATGCCCGCAGCAGTCTACAGTGTTTAATTAAGCAAAACCAGAGTGGGGAGGGCAGGGGAGGGGAGAGGTGAGCGCACTGGAGTGGAGAGCTACTGTGCCCAGGTGGGATCCAGGGGTGTCACTGCTTTGGAGCTGGATGTAAGTATTGAAGATGCATCATTATTTACAGCAAACTTCTTAGAAAGAAAATAAAAAGCACCTGGGAAGTCAAAGTTCCCCTTCTTTAAAGTTTTGAATGACCAATGCTGGGAAGGTTCAAAAGTCACTTTTCACTCCATCAAAATTCAAAACAGAGGGTTTTTTGTGACGGATGAAAACCAATTTCCCCTTGAGGAAGTTGGGCAGGAAACCTGAACATCACTTTGCCTCATGCCGTCATCGCCGGCGGGCGCAGGTGGTGTGCTGTGGGGTGGTGGGATGGTGCTTCTTCGGAAAACAGTGAGTTCTCAGTTCACTGCTCATCGCCTGAGCGTGGACCCCTGCCCTCTTGCACGTCACATCGGAAGCGCCATGTCCCCTAAGTCACCGGCACTGTTCACCGATGCAGAAACATGTCTCACATATGTGAGGACAAACTGTGCAACTGTTAAGTATTTGTACAATTTTCTTGGTGGCCATGAGTCATCTTTTCTTTCTCATAACGCAGGAACGCCCAGGCGCCCCTAGTCTTGGCATAGCCTATACTAGGGTGATGTACCTTCCCAGACAGGTGAGATGTGAATGCAGCCTAGAGAACGACCCTCTCCCACGCCCCGCAGCCTTGGGTCGGCGGAACGGAGTCTCCGCAGCTGCTTCTCCACGCCCTCCTCGATGAGATGATGCTGAGGGTACCACTAGTGCCCGCGCCTTTCTGCTAAAGATGAATTGCTGCGGGGAACAAGTAAGCCAGAGGCTGGAGGACTCGCTACCAGCAGCAGTGCAGTCCAGCCGCTACCTTGTCCAGGAGCTGCCCCTCCCTGCTTTCACTCACTGGCCTGGGGTGAGGGTGGCACAGCCCGGACTCCTAAGAGGGAAGCTCATGTCTTCGTCACCAACCTTCACAGGTTGGCAGGGCACACAGGCTGCCCCCGATCCTGTCTAGTCGACTCAGACTCCCACCCACGCCGGCCCCCACCAGCTTCCCGCCACCCCTGACGCGCGCCGCCAGCACCTGCGCAGCCACCTCGGGCCCCAGCGCCCGCTGACGCCGCCCGCTGCGCCCGCAGCCACGGGAGCACGTCCTTCCGGAGATCGAAGTCGGCGACCAGACGGAGAGCCATGGCCCGGACGTGGCCACGGGGCGGCTCTGGGGCCCCGCGCCGCGGGCATTCCTAGCCAGCGCTCGCACCTCGCCCCTCTCCCCTGCGCCCGCCCCCTCCTTCCTCTCCCCGCCTCCCGGCACCGGCCGCTTTCGGTTCTGCTGAGTTGGGGCCTGAGAAGCCCCAGGCACCGCCTCCCAGCCCGCCCCGAGCACCGGAGCCGTCCGCTGGGCAATCTGGGCTGGAAGTGGAACGGAGCGCGGGGACCCGGCCCACCCAGGCCCGGAACCCACAGTGTGTACCCTCCAGGCGGGGGACAGAGAGGGCGGGAGGATTTGGATTTCTAAGGGCTCTGGAGGAGCTGTGGCTAGACCAAAGGTTTCCAGACTGTGCTACACATTAGATGTGAGCATTGGGCGTTTTTCTTTTCTTTTTTTCTTTCTTTTTTCAATCCCCAGGTGATTCCACTATGCAGCAAAGTTTGGAACCCACTTGGCTAGAGTTATGACTAGCTGGGTCATCTGAGAAGGTTCAAGGTCATCGCAGGGGCAGAAGCAGGAGGCATTTTGGGGCCTATTCGACTCAGTTTCAAGGGTGGTAGTGCTTTATCGGTAGTATTTAGGTAGTAAGTAGCAGCAGGGAGCCTGTGAAGAAGGTGATTCTATTTTAAGCTACTGGAGATACTGGGAAGTGTTAATCAGTTTAAACACAGACTGGTCCTCGGTCTGTTTAAGGGCTTCCCAACATTGGCTTCAGTGAAGCTGAATTTAGGATTCCCTCTGCGATTGGTCTTTTAAAAAATGCTCTCATTCTTCCAGGGGCACCTGCTTTCTTGGGCACCTCCTCACCCCCATCGCTACAAATACTTCCAGTGTTTTCTTAATCTCCTCACTCAGCTCTCTTTTCATTCCCACCTGCAGCATCAGTAAGTTTAGTGGTTGCTGTGCCTTTGGCACTGCCAGCTATGATCCATTGTGAACATCAACACCAGGTCATTACTCGCCCTAAAACAAAGCTGTCCTAATGTCTCTATGCCGAAGATCTTGAATAACAGCTGCATGCCCAGAATGAAGTGCCTCTACTTTTACCAGGCCCTTCCAGCCTCTCACGTATAACTTCAGCTCCAGGCTAACCTGACTTCCAGAACCCCTCTGATTCCACCCTCCTTCCTCTGAAAAAAATCACCAGGGCCTTCCACCCTGGATCCACAAAGCCTTCTCACAACTACAGCCCACAGTGACCTTCCCAGTCCTGAACTCCTAGAGATGTATTGCTATTACACTTCATTTGACAATCATATAGTAACTTGAGATATAAAAACTGAATCTTGAGTCTTGGCACACCCCTCTGCCCCTTTCCTCCTACCAGGGGCTAACAGAGTACCTGGAAGGTACTCAACAGTTATTGAAAAATGAATAAATACAGTAATAGGCAAAAGAACGCTTTGTCATGTGTTTCTCCAAGTTAGGGTCTGAAAACTACCTGCATTGCAGTCATCTTGGAAACTGTTTCACAATGCAGACTCCAGATTAGACCTGTGCATTCTAGCCAGAGCCTCAGGTGACTCTTAGGCTTGCTAAAGTTTAAAAACTACTCTAAATAGGGCCGGCCAAGTGGCTCAGTTGGTTAAGAGTGTGAGCTCTGAGCAACAGGGTCGCTGGTTGGACTCCCACATGAGATGGTGGACTAGGTTCCCCCCCCACCCCCCTCAACTAAATTGAAAGCTAGGAGCTGAGCTGCGCCCTCCACAATGAAGATTGAAGGACAACAACTTGACTTGGAGCTGATGGGTCCTGGAAAAACACAATGTTCCCCATCCCCAATTCCCCAATAAAAATTTTTTTAAAACTACTCTCAATAAAAGTAAACGAAACTCTTGATTTTGCCCTAGAGCAGTGGTTCTCAACCTTTCACAGGGGTCGCCTAAGACCATCGGAAAACACATATTATCAATAGTCTTAGGAAGCGAGACACCGCTCCTCTATCCATCTCCAGGCCCACATGCAGATACGCCCACATACGAGTACCCAGCAACCCCTGTGAAAGGGTCCTTCAACCCCCAAAGGGTTCGCAACCCACAGGTTGAGAACCGCTGCCCTAGAGACATGTTTCTCCAATTGAGGTAGTGGATGATTTCAAGGAGAACTCCACTACTGACCACCACATAAGAAAATCCTCCCACCTCTAAAGTGCATGAAGATTGAACAAATGCTTAATGAGGTTGCTAATATCGTTAGTGCATAAAAGGGAGGCCACTGAAGCCATGAGGAACTACTACAATGAATGTTTCATACCAAATGAAGTTTGTCATATAGAAACATCTTCACTTGCTTATTTAAAAATTCTGTTATTTTCACAGTTAACCTCTATTTTGCCAAGCAAGACTGATTTTATAGTCCCCATCAAGCAGTGATTTTATATAAAAATTCTCTTCAAAATAAGTTTAAGTATAAAAGAACATAGAGAGGGTGAGAAATAATAATCAAGATGGCAGGAAGATGTGGTCAAACCATGAAGGAAGTGTATGAATGATGGAGCTTAGAGATTATTCGCTAAGGGAAAAGATGGGTGAATGGTGACTTACTGGTTTAAAATTTGTGAAGAGTTAATAGAAGAAGAATGCTGATGGATTATCCTTCAACTCTAGAGAAGACAGAACTAGATACTGTCACATGTTCTTTATTTAAAAAGCTGCTTCATTGATGGATGTGTTAACTTCACTGTGGTAATTATTTCACAGTGTATATACCAGGGGTGCCAAAAAAATGTATACAAGTGGACACTTTGCTCAACGTGACTCAAGCAGTAGTTCGCCATAATCAGAAATGTCTGGATGCTGATGGTAACCACTTCCAGCACCTCTCGTAATTGCAGAAGTCACACGTGATTTGTATTCCCCTTTTGTTATGAGTATATATTGAGTATTACAATTTTAATAGTTTTCCTTTCTTAAAATTTCTATACATTTTTTGGCACCCTCTGTATATAACAAATCATCACATTGTACATTTTAAATACATACAATTTTATTTATCAATTATACCTCAGTAAAGCTGGAAAAAGAAAAGCTGCTTCGTAGAATCATTAAGTACTAGAACTGGCTTTTGGATAGAAGTATTTCTGCTTCTTGGAGATTTTAAGAATAAACCATCATCTTCATTAAAGTCAGAGCATAGCATAGAGTTGGAGGCTTAAAGATCTTATAATCAAAGACTTTATTTCATAGACGAGGACACTAAGACTCCAAAACGTGAAATGAGTGTTGGCCTAAAGTAACAAAGCTAGTTAACCATAAAGTTGGGATTATAATTCAATCAAGTCTCCTGCTACTGGTGTTTGTGTCGATTATGTCCAGTGAACTGAATTAGAGGACTCTTTAAATTACCTTACAGTCTGCGGATTTCTAGTTATTCAAATACCACACCCTGATAGAGGTAGAATTCTGAGACCACAGCAAGAAATCACATAGCTTGGATCACATGGTTTCCTCAGCACAGCTTAGGTTCTTTGTAATTTCACCTTGAGTTTTATTTAGAGTTGAAGGAAACCAAAGGATTGGAAATGTGGGCTGAGTGAATCATTTGTAAATAAAAATAATTTATTTAGCAGAGGTGTTAAAATGGAAAGTTCTACTCCACTCTCCTGGAAGTGGGAAACTATACAATTTGATTTTGAAGGAGTTAGAAAATGGCCTATTTAATACATTTAATCCAAAAGTCTACAACTAAATGATATCTAAGGACATGACTAAAGATACAAGTTTTGAAATTTGCATTCAGTGGAATATAATTGTGCTAAAAGAACATTTTTATTAAAAAAACTCATGGGGGGCAGTTGGTTAGCTCAAGTGGTTAGAACACAGGCTCATAACATCAGGGTTGCCAGTTCCATCTCCACATGGTCCAAGGAGTTGCGTCCTCCATAACTAGGTTGGAACAACTATTTGCCTTGGAGCTAATGGGTCCTGGAAAAACACACTATTCCCCAATAAACTTTCCTTAAAAAAACAAAAACAAAAAAACCTCACGTGTGTTGAAATTGAGGAGAAGCAAATTAACTAAAAAAAACAAAACTTCAATTTTGGAGGCTGATCCTTTGATAACACAGCTGAGAAATTTTTCATGAAAATTTTAATAGAGGTTATCAGAAAACCCATTAGGATCTCAATGGTACATAAGTAAGGTTCCTCTGCACTTTCCAAGACATTATTATAATTTATTTTAAGTTTTGTATGTAAGATGCTAAAGTATTTACAATGAGGTGGCTTCTTATGTAGATACTGAGAATGCTGCTTCCCTATAGTAACCTATTTTCAGTAGATATATTTAGTATGTTTTTAGGTAAATAAATACCTCATTCAGCAATCATTATGATTCCCCCAAACCCATATGTCCCCAGTCAGGTGATAACATTTCCTCCTGCCAGTGATTGATTTGGAGTGGGCACGTGCATCACTCAGGATTAGGTTTCACCCGAAGTTAATGAAAACCCAAATTAACACCGAATTGAACACAAGGTTTTATTTTCTCACATATCTGGAGGTAAGCAGTTCAGTGCTTATAAGGTCAGGTCCTGGAGTCATCAGGGGCCCAGGCTTCTTTCAGCTTTTCATTCCACCAGCTCTTTGAGTATGTCCTTGTTGTCCTCATGGTGCAGGATGACTGTGAAAGCTTCAACCATCTTGTCTGCATTCCAGAAATCAGAATGGAAGAAGAGAGACTAAAGAGGATGCTGCCTCCCTTTTAAAGATATTTCCCAGAAGTTCTACATACATTTTTACTTAAATTTCATTGACTACAACTTAGTCGCATGGCTAAATATAGATGTATTATAAAAGAAGCAAGAAAAGGCAGTCTTTTAGTTGGCTAGCCAGATGCCCAGATAAAAATCAGGATAATATTACTATAATAAGTGGGGAGAATGGATATTCAGACGCAACTAGGGGTCTCCAACATGGCATAAAACCCAATTCTGACAACAATGGGTTGAAAGGAACCTCTGCTATGGAATATGTGAGAAAGATTGCTCTATTTCTAAGAAAGGAGACATGGAAAAAGAAGGTCCTTTCAGTCTTTATATATTTCAGGGCCTGGATATGATGATTCCTGGAACTCCACCAGTCTTGCTACCAGTCTGAAGATGGAGGCAACAGATGGAGCTGGGCAGAACCCAGAGAACTGCAGAGAAAGGGAGCCTAGCACGTCATTCTTGGCACCAGCCCTACCTCTGGCTGTTCCGATATTAGAGATAACAAACTTCCCTATTGTTTAAACAAGACTGAGTCAGAGTTATATTTTATTTGCAGCCAAGGATCTCAATTTGAAGGGGCTATCATTTCAAAATTTTGGTAACTTCCACCAAAGAGTGCGATGATCATAATAGGTTTTGAACATTTATTAGGACACATTGTTCTATATTTTTGTATTGTTCTTATTAACGTAAAGTGAAATAATGTTAAGGTAGTAGGGGGGGAGGGGCGGGGAGCCCAGATGAGCCAAGTGTTAGTTCCAGAACCTTGATAACTTAAGACCCTCTGGATTAGATCACACTTGAAACTCATTTTATCAGCAGACTTTTCAGTTACAAGAGCCAATAAATTTCTTTTATTGTATAAGCCAGTTTAAATTGGATTTTCAGTTATTTCTGTTAAAAGCACCTCAAAGGCAGGATTCTCAGACTTTAATGAACATACAAATCACCTGAGGATCTTGTTAAACTGTAGATTCTGATTCAGCAGCCATGGTCTACATGTTCACCAGCTCCTAAGTGATGCTGCTGCTGGTCCATCAATGACACTTTGAAGAGCAAATTCTGCTATTGAATACAAGGCTTTTCTGCCTGTGCATTGCTACCTGACTTTGACCACAGAGAAGGCCAGGTGGGGATGGGCTCGGAGGGGTTAGCAGTGGAGACACCCCAGAGCTGAAGGCCCAGGTTCACAGAGAAGTCTAAAATGGGGGTGAGTCCTGATTCCATGAGTTAGAACCAGGCCGTGGGGGCACAGTTCTGCTAGCAGACCACAGAAAACCAAGAACTGAAGAGAGGAGATTTTAGAAAAAGGAAAAGACCCTTAGCCCAGCCCTTCCAGAAAGCAGAGCCTGGGCAAAGGTGACAGTGCTGACACTTTATAGGAGAGAAGCAAACACAAGGCGAGAAAAGAGGTGAAGCAAGGAAGTGAATCAGAATCTGCATTTTCACAAGATCCCTGGATGACTCACGTGCACACGGAAGTTTGACAAGCACCATTCTAGCTACTGTATGCTTTAAGTAAGAGTTGTTTTTCTTTGAGACTGAGTTATTGAGCTTCAAGCCCATGTTGATTTGTGTAGAGCAGAGGCCTCACTCCAAGAGGCAAGAGGTAAGGGGGTAGGAGTACAAAATTCCTCCAAGAAAAAGGAACCCTCATACACTGCTGTGGGAATGCAGATTGGCACAGCTGCGATGGAAGGCAGTGTGGAGGTTCCTCAAAAAATTAAGAATAGAATTGCCATATGACCCTGCAATCCCTCTCCTTTGTATCTATCTGAAAACATTTATCTGTAAAGATATATGAGCTCCTATGTTCAGTGCAGCTTTATTTACGATGGCCAAGACAAAGAAACAACCAAAGTATCCTTCAATAGATGATTGGATAAAGAAGTTGTGATATATATATATATATATATATATATATATATATATATATATACACACACACATATATATATATATATACATACACACAATGGAATACTATTCTGTCATAAGAAAAGGTGAAATAGTACCACTTGCCACAACATGGATAGATCTTGAGATTATTATGCTAAGTGAAATAAGTCAGACAGAAAAAGTCGAGAACCATATGATTTCACTGATATGTGGTGTATACAAAAAAATGAAGAAACAAAAACTCATAGACACAGATAGTAGATTAGCGGTTACCAGAGTGGAAGGGGGGAAGGGGGTGGTAGAAGAGGGTAAAGGGGGTTAAATATATGGTGATGGAAAGAGAACTGACTGGGTGGTGAACACACAATGTGATATATAGATAATGTATTATAGAATTGTACACCTGTAATCTATGTAACTTTACTAACAATTGTCACCCCAATAAACTTTAATTAAAAAAAAAGAGTCCTCCAAAATACAACTACTCCGTGCACAACACAATGATCTCAGTAAAATAAATGCACATCCTAAATCAATGAGGTCTTCTTACCTATGTTCATACCTTTCAGTGTTTTACTCATTGTGACTCTAGTAACAATATTAGAGATCTCACAATAGGAAATGGAAAATGATGCAGCCTTTCTAGAGAATTTTTAAAAACCTACAAGCTGTTCAAAGCTGATAATCCATATGTCCCTAATCACCAATTCCAAGTTCTATTACGATAAGGATATTTTTGCAGTTATTTCCTAGTTTTTTTACATTCTGTCCTAAAAATGAAAATGAAGCACATTTGTCACATTTTCTTCATCTAAGAAAGAAATCTTATTTAGACAAGTTAAAAATAGAAGATATAGTCCTACTTCTTACCAGTTACACATGGAATTCCAAAGACTGTCTCAACTGTTAACAATAGTTATCTCTGGGAAATGTGACTATATGATGTTTTTTAATTAAACCTTAGGCATATGTTAATTTTTTAACTTTAAAAACTAGCTTTAATTTTTATTTTAATTTGCCTTCGCTCTGATTTTGGTAATAAAATTATTGTTCAAGCTTTAAGAGACCACCTTCCTGACAATTTGTGCCAATTTTTGTCCTGTTTAGTTGAGGAGATGGCTGAATACTAAGAGATAGCATATATTGTTTTTATATGTTTTTTTAGAGAGGTGACACTCTGTTTAACAGTGATTGATAGAATAACTGTTTACATCTGCTTGGTGTAAGTGTGAGAGCACTCTCCCTGCAATTTGTTGAAAAGATGACTGACAGGGCCGGCCGAGTAGTGCGATGGTTAAGAGCTGGCTTGGGACACCAGAGGGACCCGGTTCGATCCCTCATATGAGGGCCAGCAACACTGCCCTCTACAGCTAAGATGCTGAACAACAGCTCAACCTGGAGCTGGGCTGCCATGAGTCGCCAGCGAAGGCGTAGGCTGCAACCCCTGCTGCAGTGGGTTGCCATGGGCTACCGTGTGTAGCCAGCAGCCAGCGTGAGCGGCCGTCCAGAAGCCGGCGACTGATCTGCCTCGCCCGGGAAGAGCGCAATGATGGTGCCAACTTGGGCCAGTGAAGCAACACCCTACACAACTAGACTGAAGAACAAAAGGACAGCAACTTGTCTGTTCCCCTTCCCCCAATTCCCCAGCGCTGTTCCCATCCCCCCAATTCCCTAATAAAAAGCCTTAAAAAAAAGATGACTGACATTGTTCTAAATGTTCTAAAGAATAATAGCCCCTCTGATTTGGAGGGAGATAAAGGATTGTCGTTTAACAAGATGGACTAGACAACCGTTTGAATCCATTCTAAAAGAATTATGCCTGATTTTATCATGGAATAGGGAAGAATTGGGGTGAAACAGTCAGAAAGGGGGTGACAGCAAGAATGCTTCACCAAGTTCCTTTTAAAGTTTAGTTGATGAATGAATATTATTAACTGTGTAGAATTGCTCTATCTCAAATAGGAAGAACAATGAAATATACAGAGTACAAAAAGATCATCCAAGAAATACACAATCATGTGAAAGATGGGTTGTCATCTCCAATACATGGATTTTGGTATTACTTATAATAACGGGGAGGGGGGGAAAGGGATGCTATATTCTACCGCAGTCAGGAAACACACCATTTCTAAGTGGCTTCTTAGATTCCTCTTTTCATATTTAAACTGTATAATTTTAAGGAAAACTTAATGTGCTTACTTGTGATTTATTTAAACATAAATGTTGTTCTTCCCCATTACTTCTCTCCTTCCTCCTTTTCACCCCTTATTCCCTTCCCCCTTCATTCTCCTTCCCCTCTGTTCCTAAACAATTCCGTCCTAAAACCATCGTTCGGGTGGAGCAAAGAAAGGTAAGCACCTGCACAGGTGGGGTTGAGGGCAGGGTGTTGGCCAAAATTTGGATTTCAGAGCCCAAGCAGGGTGAAGAGGGTGTTCATGGGGTAGGGGGGTGTTACCCAGCATGAGGTGTCAGAGTCCAATCATCCATGTGGGTAGAAGATGGGGGTGGTTGTCCGGCATGGGATATCAGATTTCAAGTGGCTTGGGGAGAGCATCTGCCCAGGGGTGGGAATGGCAGCTGAGATGGCAGACCGGCTACTTACCTGGGGATTGATTAGTTAAGTAAATATCTAGAATAATGTGAGCTATGTTTCTCAATGGCAGGCAAGGGTGTCACAAGAAAAGAGAAAAATAAACTCTGCAGTGTTGGATTGGAATTTGAGGTATTGGTATAAATTTATACTTTTCATTAGATAGATGATGCTAGGTAGAGAATAGATAGAAATCAGTGCAGATATAAATGTGTATATGTGTATATGCATATAGTCCATAGTTCTGTCCACTGAAAGCCTGGAAGCAGCAATAACCCCATACAAATTAACATGCCCTGGAACACGGAAAAAAACAAGATGAGGCTGGAACATCTCATAGTGCCAGAAAGCAAGAACATGAGCCAAGTATGCTGCAGACATGTCAGAGGGACAAAGAGGCCAGTATGAAGTGGCTCCCAACTGGCCAAATCTGGGATAATTTGAGCATCAAATTATGCTCAAATAAACAATGACAATAAAGAATTATGAACTGTTAAAAGGTAAACTGAGGCATATTAAAATTTAAAGAGTTTACTTGAACAAAAATCTATTCACATCAGGCAGTGCCAAACAGGAAGTGGTTAGAAGCGCTCCACTGGGGAAAAACTTTTATAGAAAAAAGGGCAGAAACAAAGTAAGGAAATTATTGATTGGCTATAACTTAAAGCCTCACTGGCTATTTGTGATTGGCTGTCGTTAGTTTTCAATTTTGTAACCTTGAGGTATTTATAGGTTTAGAATTTGGTTTCCTTAAGTATGCTGCTGTGGCATTAGAGCCACCTCAGTCTAATGGCCTTTTTGTTTAATTAATTCAACCAACTTGTTAAATAAAACAGAAAACCATAGGAATATATAGAGAGAAAGTTTGATGCAGAACAGGATATCTAGATAGTTTCAAGTACCACCCCACAAAATACTAAGCCTGGTATACACCAGCAAAATCAAAGGAGCAAAGTGAATATCATCAGTAAGGGGACAAATGGAAATTATGGGATACAATCACTTCCAAAAATAACCTTACTCTCATCATGAGGAAACACCACACAAATCCAATTTAAGAATATTGTACAAAATAACTGGACTGTTATCTTTGAAAGTGTTAAGGTCATGAAAGCCACTGAAAAACTGAGGAACTGTTCCAGAGAGAAGGAGACTAAAGAAACCTGACAGTTCCATGTTCCATGTGATCGTGACCTGAAAACTTTTGCTATAAAATTCATTATTGTGTCAACTAAATAAACTTGAATGGGTCTGAGGATTAGGTGGCTGTGATGTATCCAGGTTAATTTCCTGATTTTTATTGTTGTCCTATGGTGATGTAGGAGAATGTTCTTGTTTATAGAAAATACAGGGCCAGCCGAGTGGCTCAGTTGGTTAAGAGCATGAGCTCTGAGAAACAGGGTCGCCGGTTCGATTCCCATATGGGCCAGTGAGCTGCGCCAGAGCTGAACTGCCGGTAAGCTGCCAACAGGTGGCAGGATGGCTCAGCTGGTGACAGCATATGCTCCTAACAACAAGGTTGCCGGTTGGACTCCTGCATAGGATGGTGGTCTACGCCCACCTGCAACTAAGATTGAACACGGCACCTTGAGCTGAGTGGCCGCAAGCTGCCCACAGGCGGCCGGATGGTGGCTGGACTTGGAGCTGAGCTAGCTGCGCCCTCTACAACTAAGACTGAAGGACAACAACTTAGCTGTTCCCCTTCCCCAATTCCCCAACATTGTTCCCTTCCCCAATTCTCCAATAAAATCTTAAAAAAAAAAAGAAAGAAAGAAAAAGAAAAAATAAGAAAATACATACTGAAGTATTGGGGGATTATGGGGCATCAAATAGGCAATTACTCTCAAATGGTTCAGAAAAGCTATCTGTATGGTACTCCCAACTTTTCTGTAAGTTTGTGATTGTTTCAAGATGAAAAATATTTTTTAAAACATTAATATTATCAGAATGAATAGTGTTTCAGAAGCCTCATAAAGATTTGTCTTTTTTCCCCATAGAGGGAACTATCATGTCCGATTGTGCTAAGAGCAAACTTTAGTGACATGGGTGGGTTTAATTTTAAACACTGAATTATCAGAAGATTGTAAGGGCTTTAAAACAGATTACATTCTCCTCCTCCATTGCAAACCCACAGAGAAAGTTACTGAACTTATTAACCCTGTGTTCTATGAGTGCTCCAAAACTGGCTAAAAATAAGCCATAGTCAAATAAACATGATGGAAAATTATATTTCCATCTCTTAAATGACTATCTTTTTTCCTTAATAAAAACCTTCCACTAACTGGAAAAAAAATTACTAAAATTTTTTTCCCCAAAACTATCATATGACTTTACTTCACAGGGAAACTGATGGCAGGGAATAAATAATACCTATTACATAAATATTTTCATTAAAAATGTACACAGACTTCATGAAATTCGTGAATTTTATGAACAGCATTTAGCCATTTAAAAAGAAACCTAGAACAGATATTTGCGTGTGGCAGATTTTTAATGTCCCAACTGCCATGTGCTCCGTACATAGATTCTTTTTTTTTCTTCCAGGTTTCTAAACACTGTGGAAGCCATGAGAGAGAATATCTGAAGCAATTAATT
This sequence comes from Hipposideros armiger, assembly GCF_001890085.2. NCBI lineage: Eukaryota > Metazoa > Chordata > Mammalia > Chiroptera > Hipposideridae > Hipposideros > Hipposideros armiger. The sequence continues at coordinate 1,669,380 of NW_017731586.1, forward strand.
AAAATCTTGGCAGCCGGGCTCTCAGCTCCCGCTTTCCCTGAAAGCTGCCTTTACTGAAGCTGACCCCTCTCCCAGCAAGTCCCCCCGACAGAAGACCTACTGTCACTGCCTCTGGAGGGGCAATTCCTGCAGGAACCACTTCAGCCAATCTAGGGTCTTGAATAAACAAAAACTATGCAAATAAATTACCATCTCGAAAGGACTGGATTAGTCTGCTCTTTTGAATGCAGCTAGGAAAACACATTCGATTAAAATGAAATATTTTGCTCTATGATGTAATGTTCCAATTCAGGAGATTTGGGTGTCCTTCCTGCGAGTGTCAGTCGTGGGAGGAAGGGAAATGACGGGCTATGTCCTTCAGCTATTGAATCAGAAGAACCTCTCTTCTTGGACAAGAGTTTACACTGAAAACGTGTTGAAGGTGATCTACAATGAAAGATGTGCCTCCTTGCGAAGGACGTTGCATTTTCTGCCTTTTTCACATCTTTTTGACTCCGAATTCCTTTCAGCTGCTCTCGTCGCCGCTTGGCTTTGGTAATTAGGGCTGGGAATTTCCTGATTTTCGTACTCCGACGTAGCCTTTCCCCGCCCCCTCCAGCTTCCTCCCAGTGGCCCTATCTCTTTGGTGTCTTTGTTCTCACACAAAACAGTCTCTGCAAGCATTGATCAAAGTTCTATGAATACACACTGACTCATTAGCTACTTAAAGATCTTCTTCATTAAGTAGCTTTTTTTTTTAATGTTGGTGGTGGTTTATTTTTTATCTTACCATAAATCACAATATACAAAGGGAACATGATTTGACCTGAGATACAAAAAAAATCCTTATCATAGAAAATGTTTTTTCAAAAGGTTTTATTGTGCCAAACAAACAAACAAAAACAGCAAGTCTCTGAACCTTTTCTCTGTGTGCATTCTAATAATATGGGCTATGTCAGAGAAGTAGAAACCAGCCCAGGGCATTCAAAGGAAGATCAAAGAGCAGTTACAAATAGTCATGGGGATGTCAAGTACAGCATAGGGAATATAGTCAATATTATAATAATTATGTATGGTGTCAGGTGGGTACTAGACTTATCAGGGGATCACTTTGTAAATTATATAAATATCTAACCACTATGCTGTACACCTGAAACTAACATAATATTGAATGTCAACTATACTTGAAAAAATTCTTAAAAATTAAAAAAAAACAAAAAACCCAAAAGCAGATCCAAGCAGTTAATCACCAAAATGGCTATGCATCAGCCCTCTTAAAACCTGTTATTTTCTGGAAATAATTTTTATTTGTGGAAATATTGAGATTTGTAGGTGAATTTTAATTAATTTTACTGAGGATTCCATTAATATTCCCCCACATGTTCATTTAATTTTTTGAAATATTTAAACTTCCTTCAATCTCAAGAATCCAAACCTTTTCCAAATTTTGAGCTCACCCCCCCCCCCATCACAGAATTTTTCTTTAAAAACATGATCTGTATCTATGTCATTTTAGTCAAGACGGCCTCTGGGTCTGCTGAAAGAGGGACTATGGAGACAAATTAGAGCCAGTAAAAAAGGCATCTCTTTCTCCCTACCTTGTGGAATCAGAATCCCATCAGAATCCTTAGCACTAATGGAGCCCGAAGCCTGTAATATGTCTTCTTTCCCTTTGATAAAATCAAAACCTTGTTGCTTAAGAAAAAAGCCTGATATCAACACCAGGTTGGCCAAACTCTCAGCTGAGTCTCAAGGGGGTAAAGAATTTCAAGTATTAAAAAAAAACTACCAGAGCAAAAGGGTGATGTACTCAGTATTTCACTGACAGTTAAGAAGCCTGGATTCTTGTCACAACCCTGGCATCCTGTGGCTCTGTGACTTTGAGCAAGTCACTCAAACTTTCTGGACTTGAGTTCCTGTTTGTAAAATAAAAGAAGTTGGATTATGATTCCCTGAAGTCCCTTTTAGTTATAATCAGGTCTATGATTCTTAACCATAGTAGCAATAAAATAATCCAAAAAAAGATATCCACTCATCAACCTCTATCACCAAGTCCATATATGGAGTTAGGAGAAATATTGCAAATCTAGTAACCAAGGAAACACAAAAATTTTTACAGTAGAAGATACCCTTTATAGCAGGATGAGACACATTCTACAGAGCAAACCAGGAAAATGGAATTGAGCATTAAGGAATATTAGGGAATTTTTTAAAATAGCAGTTCACTTCTACTCCTCAATTCCGCCTTATAAAGGAAACCATAGGTCTACCCCCAGACCACTGGATATATGCCTGAGAGTGCTCTGAGGACAGTTACACCCTTCTAAGATTCAAGCAATGTTGTTAATTTTTGCTTTAAAATGCTTAGTTATGATTTCTTTCAGTGTTAGAAAAATACTAACTCCCCGTGAATTGATTATATGGACTCCAAATAAACCAACCCTTCTGTCCTCTGTCCCTCGGTCAGAAGTTTCTTTCAGTGGGTGCAGCTGAATAATCACTTCATAAAGAGATTAATGTTGGAATAAAGGCCCAGATGTCTCAGGAGGCTGAATCCACTGTTTCCTTGTTCTCTTTCATATATTTTACATATTAATTTTAAACCACAGGTGAAAATTAAAGCTTGCTCTCTCCTCGTCTCTCTTTGATGCTGCAAAGATCAAAAGCTTTCTAAGGGAAGGCTTCTTGTCGGGAATATTGATTCCACGTATGATCAGTCCCCAAACCTGACTGTGGAGACTATGTGAGCAGGACTGAGATGCTCGGGGGATCTCGGGAAGTCAGAACACTGTCAGGCACCCTCCAACAAGGACTGGGGTGCGGATGGGGTTCCAGCTGGTAGCCAGGTCACCAACAGCTGAAACTGGGGAGGAGGAGGACACTCATCATAGTCACATCTTAAATGTTTAAGTGAAAGACAGCTTTTCTTTCCAAGAGTTGCCCTTTGTCTGAGGAGAGGGAGGAAGGAGTGAGGCTGGATACTGGACAGTGATGGTTAGCTAAGGTCCAGTTAGAATTCTGCTTGGGATCAGAATCTTACAGGCTAATGGGTAAGGCAGGGGCTGGCCTGGGGTTCCTCTGAGCCATCCCTAGCATACCTGTCACCTTCACTTTTTCACGGTTCCTAGTGTTCACCCAAGAGCATGATGTACACAGGGAGGTCGAGAGGAAAAGAGGAAAAGAATAGTGGGAAGGGGTAGCAGAGATGAGAGAAGGTAATGGTGGGGATCAAACCCGCCTCAGGCCTTCTTGTCCCTTTTCTATGCATCTTGGGCCCCTCCCCCAGCTGTCAGAGAATCGTATAAGAGCAATAAAGGAAAGCTCTGTTTTCATGGCACACATGTTAACCACAGTCAGAATACCTCCCATTAGAGCATTTATCTGGAATGAGATCTGAATCCCAGAGGGGAATAATTCCCCTCCCAAAATACAAGTCCTGAGAGGGCTCAGACAGAGAAGCACCTCCTGAAAAGTCAGAGGGGTGAGCTCTGTGCATCTGTGATCAGCCACTACCCACACAGCCCCAGGATGCCCAGCCCCCTCCCACCTCCCAATGACCCTGTGAAATTCCAGCTGTAAGAGGCACCCTTTAGAATGTATGGGAGCCTCCTGGAGGGCTTGTTAAAAGAGTGCTGGGCTCCACCCCATGAGTTTCTGATTTGCATTTCTAAATTCTCAGGTGATGATGTTGCTGGTCTGGGGAACATACTTGAGAACCATTATTTCAGCACAAAGCAGAATTTTACAAATATCTGTTGTTCATTTTCATAATGGGAGGTCAGAAATGAGTACTGTGGAACAGAATAGGAATTCATTTCATTCTGGATTTCTGGGTTTCTACGTTTTTGTTGTACTTTTCCTGTTTCCCATGTTGCTGATGCAATTTTAGCACTGTTAATGCAATCTGAACAACTTTCAGGAAACAACTGTTGCTTTTCTCCTTGAAAGGCAATGAAAATTTAATGACAGGAAAAGTGATACTTTGGAAGAAACCAGTGTTTCCAGTATACCTGTGATAAGCCTTGCCTCTTCCATAATCAACAGTCTTGACAATATAGGGGTCATGTCAATTGACTTTTCATTTTCTTTCCAATCTTTAGGAAAACTAAATTAAAAAGGTCCAGGTGATCTGCCAATATTTACACAGAAACTTAAAAAACAAAAAACAAACCAGAAACAGGCATTGCTGATCTGAAGAAATCTTTTCTAACTCAAGTGATCACTTTTGATCATAAACCAGAAAATATTAGAGGCTGCACAGTGGAGTTCAGAATTACTGCTTGTTTCATGTCATTTCTTTAGATCATGTCCTTTAGCTTCAAGCCTGAACACAGCGAGTTAAAATGGATGATTGAAAACATACATTTGTGGCTGATTATCCATTCTCCAAACTCCCTCCTCTTAGACATATACACTTTGGGAAAAACTCAGAAAGTATGAACAACAAACTTTGAAATGGACTAATGCATAGTCATCAATATATTGATAACTGGAATTACTTAAGATTTGCAAAGACCACTGTAGTGACAATATATATATTTTCTTGTAATTATACTTCTCCATGCTCAAAGTGCTTTATAGGCCTTTAAAATGAATCCCTGTAACATCCCTCTGAGGCAAATGAGGTAGAGGAGTAATTATCCCCTTTTCACAGACAGACAGCAGACACAAAGGAGGGGACTTATTCAGCCAAGAAGGAAGCCCAGCTAAGGGCCCAAATGATTCTAATATAATCTGCCTCTCTGATCAATGCCATTTTCCTTTGATTCATGACAATGTATTGTGGGAAACTCTGAAGGCATTATTTTACCATTCTTTAGTGATGTTCCAAATGCTGTAGAGACATCCAAATGAAGGACATGATGAGACCGGGCAATATGGGTAGCCATAGTGCACATCTATGGAAACCAAAATTCAGTTTTTCTGTATGGATAATGTGATCAAGGTCCTTCAATGTTGAATTCCACCACCAGTACCTGATCAGCTGGCACCATGCTGTCATTTGCATAAAAGCAGACAGAGTGGGTAATATTAAAATAATAGACATTATTGCGAGGCTGCAAACTTCTGAAAGTACCCAACATTTGGAAAATACTACGCAATGGGGAATTTTTCTGAGTGACAACAGTTTTCAGTGCAACAGGCTTAGAAAATATGCCGGCTCTGGCCAGAAGCCAGGTAGCTGACACAAGAGAGCGGAGCACAGACTCTGGGGGAGAGGAGACAGCAACAGCCCCAAACCGGCTCTAGGGACCCTCTCTCACAACATGCTATATTTTGTTAAGAAGAGATTCATACTACAAAAACTGTGTCCTTTAGGCATTATTAGTTTTAATAATCTCATCTTTTAAGCAATGGACACTATGACAGGTCCATAACCGAGGCCTGGAAGTGTCCAGACTGCAGACTTCCACGAGGCTGCTCCACATCCCCGGCTTTCCAGCAGCAGCAGCCCATCCCAGCTCTCCAGGGTCCTTGTCATTCCCACCCTGTACACACGCCAACCTCCCTAAAGCTCTCCTTTCCAGATGCCTCCATCCCAGTGATACTGAGACATCAGGAATAAAATGTGACAAAGCCCTCAGAGGGTGAAGGCCTCAAAGTACAGAGGTTTGGGGTTTTCCTTTTCTCTCAGTGCTGTTCTTTACCAAGTGCACTAAGTTTTAAAGTATGAAATTCTCCCATTCGAGGGGGATGGGGCAGAAACAAACACAATACTCAAAACACAAAACACAATTCAGAGATTATTAAATGACTAACCTGATATTCTAAAAGGTGTTTGCATTAAATTTTAAAAAGTAACAATAAGGAAAGGGGCTTGGGCCAGCCGAGTGCCTCAGTTGGCAAGAGTGCAAGCTCTGAACAGCGGGGCTGCCAGTTCCATTCCCACACGGAACAGTAAGCTGCGCCCTCTACAGCTAAGATGGTGAACAACAGCTTGACCTGGAGCTGGGTTGTGTGACTGGCCAGTGACCACTCAGGCTGCAGTGGCCTGCAGTGAGCTGCTGTAAGCTACCACGCGTGGCTGGCAGCCAGCGAGAGTGGCTGGCAGCCGGCACAAGCTGCCGTAAGCAGCTGTCCAATGGCCGGCTACCGATTGCCTCAACTGGGAAGAACACAATGATAATACCAACATGGGCCAGTGAAGCGATGTCCTCCACAACTAGACTGAAGAACCAAAGGACAGCAATTTCCCTGTTCCCCTTCCTTGATTCCCCACTGCTGTTCCCCTCCCCCAATTCCCCAAAAATAATCTTTTTAAAAAAAGGCATTATGTATGCAGTGTTCCTTTTAATATTTTATTTATTTTTATTTTATTTTATTTTACTTTTAAGATTTTATTAGGGGATTGGGGGAGGGGAACAGGGCTAGGGAATCAGGGGAAGGGGAACAGACAAGTTGCTGTCCTATTTTGTTCTTCAGTCTAGTTGTGGAGGACGTTGCTTCAGTGGCCCATGTTGGTATTATCATTGCGCTCTTCCCGGGTGAGGCAGATCGGTTGCCAGCTTCTGGACAGCCGCTCATGGAGGCTCTTGGCAGCTCACACTGGCTGCTGGCTGCTGGCTGCTCACACTGGCTGCCAGCCACACACAGTAGCTTATGGCAGCCTACTGCAGCAGGTGCTGCAGCCTATGCTGTCGCCGGCGACTCTCGGCAGCCCAGCTCCAGGTCGGGCTGTTGTTCACCATCTTAGCTGTAGAGGGCAGTTTCACTGGACCTCATGTGGGATCCGAACCGGGTCCTGCTGCTCAGAGCTGGCGTCCCCAGCTCTTAACCAATGCGCCACTTGGCCGGCCTGCCAATAAACATTTTTGATTATCAGAATCAAATAGATATATTCGTACTGGGAAGGGAAGAAAGAGTGCTGGGTCAAATTCCTTTTCACTCAGAATTTTTTTTTTTTAAGATTTTATTGGGGAATTGGGGGAGGGGAACAGCACTGGGGAATCAAGGAAGGGAAACAGACAAGTTGCTGTCTTTTTGTTCTTCAGTCTAGTTGTGGAGGACGTCACTTCACTGGCCCATGTTGGTATTATCATTATGCTCTCCCTCAGTGAGGCAGATCATCACCGGCCACTGGACAGCTGCTCATGGTGGCTCTTGGCAATTCACGCCGGCTGCCAGCCACTCACGGTAGCTCACAGCATCCCACTGCAGTTCCACTGCAGCCTACGCCGTCGCCGGCGACTCATGGCAGCCCAGCGCCAAGTTGAGCTGTTGTTCACCATCTTAGCTGTAGAGGGCAGTGTCACTGGCCCTCATATGTGGGATCCAAACCGGAGCCTCTAGCATCCCAAGCCAGCTCTTAACCAATGCGCCACTCAGCCGGCCCCAGAAATTTCTTTATTCCTCCTGCCAACTTATGTCCCTATTCCTCATGTCTTCATCCTCCCAGTCCTTGTTATATTGGGTTTTCGGAAAAGTCATGATGTATTTTTTCTGTTTTTCGTTGCAAAAATGGGTCATGACTTTTCCGACAACCCAATATATGAGGCATGATCGAAAGATGGTGAATGTTTAAATTAAAAAAATATTATTACAGTAAAAGACACATTGCCATTAATCCCCCTCAAAATACTCCCTCTCACTTCAAACACACTTATCCCATCATTCTTGCCACTTTTTGAAGTGGTTCTGGAAGTCCTCTTTTGTGAGTGTCTGTAGTTGCACTGTAGTGGCTGCCTCGATGTCCTGAATCATTTTGACTTTGGGGAAGAGCCAGAAGTCACATGGTGCCAGATCCAGTGAATAAGGTGGATGAGGACACACCGTAATGTTTTCATTTGACAAACTGCCGTACCAGAAGTGACATGTGACAGAACATTGTCATGATGGAGGATGAAGTAAAGACTTTCACGAAAGAAGACTTCCAGAACTGCTTCAGAAAGTGGCAAGAATGATGGGATAAATGTGTTTGATGTGAGGGGGAGATTTTTGAGGGGGATTAATGGCAATGTGTCTTTTGCTGTAACATTTTTTTTTTATTTAAACATCCACTGTATTTTTTTTATCACACCTCATGCATTGCCAATTGTTCTTAAACTTATCAAATGAAAATAATTACCTAAAGCAAAAAATAGAAAAAGACTTCAGGCTCACCCAGTGGATCTCTGGGTTTGGAAAAGCTGAGGAAATCTGTGTATTTAACAAGCAGCACAGGTAATTTTTAACAGGCAAATCCAGGAATTACTGTACAGGCACAGCTTGTTGTATTCCATTTCACTTTATTATGCTTCACAGATGTCGCATTTTTCACAAATTGAAGTCAAGAACCATCACTACCAAAAAGATTACAACTTGCTTTTGATACTCGCTTTACTATGATGGTCTGCAATATCTCCGAGGTATGCCTGTACTCTATGGACCAAATTTTCCAAGTCAAAATCAGAGCTTATAGATGTTTTTACTGATTAGTGAATTTATTTACAACTAAGATATACTAGGGCCGGTCGAGTGGCTCGATGGTTAAGAGTTGGCTTGGGAGCGTGAGCTCTGAGCAGCAGGGCTGCCAGTTCAGATCCTACATGGGCCAGTGATGCTGTGCTCTCTGCAGCTAAGATGGTGAACAACAGCTCAACCTGGAGCTGGGCTGCCATGAGTTGTCGGCGATGGCATAGGCTGCAGTGGGGCTGCAATGGGCTGCCGTGAGCTATTGTGAGTGGCTGGCAGCCAGTGTGAGTTGCCAGGAGTGACCATCCAATGGCTGGCGATCCATCTGCCTCAGCCGGGAAGAGAGCAATGATCACAATACCAAGACTGGCCAGTGAAGCGACGTCCTCCACAACTAGACTAAAGAACAAAAGGACAGGGCAGGCTGAGTGGCGCGATGGTTAAGAACTGGCTTGGGACGCCAGAGGGCCCCAGTTCAGATCCCACATATGAGGGCCAGTGACACTGCCCTCCACAGCTAAGATGCTGAACAACAGCTCGACCTGGAGCTGAGCTGCCGTGAGTCGACGACTGCAGCCCCTGTGGTAGTGGGTTGCTATGGGCTACCATATGTAGCCAGCAGCCAGCGTGAGCGGCCAGCAGCCGCAGTGAGTGGCCGTCCAGAAGCCGGCGACTGAACTGCCTCACCTGGGAAGAGTGCAATGATGGTGCCAACATGGGCCTGTGAAGCAACGTCCTCTACAACTAGACTGAAGAACAAAACGACAGCAAGTTGTCTGTTCCCATCCCCCCAATTCCCCAATAAAAATCTTTAAAATAAATAAAGAAAGAACAAAAGGACAGCAACTTGTCTGTTCCCCTTCCCCGATTCCCCAATGCTGTTCCCTCCCCCAAGTCCCCAATAAAATCTAAAAAAAAAAAGAAAGATATACTACAATATACTTATTTCATATGCTTTTATAAATAAGGTGGAATACAAACAAATGGTTTAAAGATACAGATATTAAATTGCATTTTGGCTATTTTATAAAATTCTTTTTTGGTTTTTCCAAAGAGGAAGATGGCTCTTCCTGAAATGGGAACCATTCTGGCCAAGAGTTCTACCCTGAAAGGGGGAAAATTTGGGGGTATAAGTGGGGAAAAGCAAACCAGAGCGGTGGCACAGAAAAAGGAAAGGAGACAAGAACAGACTGGACTCCAGGCTGGGAGGAGAAAGGAGAGAATGTGCTGGAATGAAGAAAGGGGCCGGGAGTATGTTGGTGAGGGGGCAATCACCCCTGAGTATTCAGCATCTCCCACAGAACAGACCCTCTGCAGCTTCAGCTGTGGCTACTGCTGTATCCAAATACCTGCTGGATACAGAATAAGGTTAAAGAAGACAAACACTGTCTTCAGTCTAAGTAACGCCCATAAAAACAACCAAAGCAGATTTACCCTCAGAGCCACCCAAGGCAGATTTGGGTTTCAACAGCAAGACAGACTGTGCCCAAAGAAATATCTATTCCTCTAGGTAAAAAGAGAAAAGATCATCAGTGCTTGCTCTGTATCAATTGCTATGGAAGAGGCTTTCATGTGTGGGTCTAATACTCATTCAACAGATTCTTCTTCAGTGTCTGTCAGGTGCTAAGCATGGAGTTAGGTACTAAGAATGCAAAAAAAGGGATGACCTGTGCCTTCATGAAACTTACAATATGATGAAGACAGACATTTACAAATAAACACATAAATGTGAGTTGTGCAGTGGGTTGAAAATTTATAGTCACAGCCCAGATGTGCTGAAATCTGCTTTTATCTTCCCTTTCTGCTGGTGGAAGGAAAATTAACTGTTTCACCAGTGGAAGACAACTCAGTCTCTTTCCATTTAAAACTAGTAACTATTCATTTTTGATTCAACGTCCTCCTCCTCCTTCTGTTTCCCTGTCTCATGAGGATGAGCCGACTCCCTCCAGGAAGTCTTCAGTGCCCTCCAGCATCAGGTGCTTCTGTAGTGTGTTGTCCTCATGGTTGGTGCTGGGTCACATCTATGCATCACCTGAGCTGCAGTTCATCATAAGAGGTGTGTGCTGTCCATTGCTCTCCACGGTCCCTGCCTTGCTTCAGCCTCAAGAGCCGCATGCTCAGTCTCTTCTGGTTCCCTGGACCCCTTGGTATTTTTGCCACCACTCTCAAACTCCTCGGGGGCTTAAAACCTCTCAGCAACTTCCCCCACACCACCCTGGCATGTACAGGGTTCTACAATGCTGTCCTCAGCCCATCTGTCAGGACTCCCTCAGTCCTGACTGCCCAGGTGTCCTATTGGCTGCGTGCTATTCCAAACCTGAGATTCATCTAAGTACCGTATTTCCCCATGTAGAAGACGCTCCCATGTATAAGACGCACCTTAATTTTGGGGCCCAAAATTTGAAAAAAAATGTATTACATAAAGTTATTGAACTCAGGGGCCGGCCGAGTGGTGCGATGGTTAAGAACTCGCTTGGGATGCCAGAGGGCCCCGGTTCGGATCCCACATATGAGGGCCAGTGACACTGCCCTCCACAGCTAAGATGCTGAACAACAGCTCAACCTGGAGCTGGGCTGCCATGAGTCGCCGGCGACGGCGTAGGCTGCAGTCCCTGTGGCAGTGGGTTGCCATGGGCTACCGTATGTAGCCAGCAGCCAGCGTGAGCGGCCAGCAGCCGCAGTGAGCGGCCGTCCAGAAGCCGGCGACTCATCTGCCTCGCCAGCGAAGAGCGCAATGATGGTGCCAACTTGGGCCAGTGAAGCAACATCCTCCACAACTAGATTGAAGAACAAGACGACAGCAACTTGTCTGTTCCCCTTCCCCCAATTCCCCAGCACTGTTCCCATTCCCCCAATTCCCCCAATAAAAATCTTTAAAAAAAAAAAGTTATTGAACTCAAGTTTTATTCATCATAAAATTCATACAACTCCTTATCACCGTCAAAACTCCCAACCATTAGCTTGTCCTCATCTGTGTCTGATGGCGAATCACTGTCTTCATATATTGCCTCGTCCTCAGTTCCATCTATGGCATTTGAAATCTACAACCATTGTATAAGATGCACCCAGTTTTTAGACCCCAAATTTTTCGAAAAAGGGTGCATCTTATACATGGGGAAATACGGTAAATCTGGGTATTACAATGACCTCCTTCGGTTTTGCCCCTGGAGGCAACAGGGTGCCAGGGGTGGCTTCTAAGCACCCATTAGCATCTAGGATCTACTCTCACCTCCTCTGAAACCCCCTATTTCTTGTCTATTTCGAAGACTGACTGACCTTTGAGTTTTCACAAACCTATGAAATCAGGACAAACGTGGGATGAAGAAATAGCCTCAACCTCAGTTAAAAGAGAGGACTGAGTAAAGAACAGCATATATATGGGATGACCCTGGCCCAGGAACTTAGTTCTCCCCAGGGAAAGAGGAAGGAAGAATTGAATTTGACTTGGTGCTTAATCACAAGAGAAAAAGTTCCAATGTGGAAATGATTATCACAAATTGTCAAGTTTATGTTTTCCTGTTCCCAGCTGGAAACCATGGTTTGTGTGTTATATAGACTTAAGTTATACACAAAGTTACTTTCATGTACTCCCTACTTTTCTGACTAATAATATGCATGAACATTTTCTCTAAGGTTTAAACCTGCCTTATAACTATATCACAGGCATATAAAAAGCAAAATCCAAACTGTAGGGAAAGCTATAAGTAAAAAAAAAAATCTGTTTTCTTCAACAAATAAATTGAAAAGAGGAAAGAGAGAAATAATAAATAGATTAAGGAGATGGCTGGCCGAGTGGCTCAGTTGGTAAAGAGTTGGCTTAAGAGCATGAGCTCTGAGCAACAGGGCCACCGGTTCGATTCCCACATGGGCCAGTGATGCTGCGCCACAGCTGAGCTGTTGCTGAGCTGCCAACAGGTGGCAGGATGGCTCAGTTGGTGTAACAAGGTTGCCTGTTCAATGGTGGGCTACGCCCACCCGCAACTAAGACTGAACTTGGCACCTTGAGCTTGGCTGCCGCCCGGATGGCTCAGTGGCTAGCGCATGGACTCTTAACAACAAGGCTGCTGGTTTGACTCCTGCATGGGATGGTGGCTACACCCACCCACAACTAAGATTGAACACAGCAGCATAGAGGCCACGAGCTGCTGCCGGGCAGCCAGATGGCGACTGGCACCCTCCACAACAAAGATTGAAGGACAACTTGGCTGGTCCCCTTCCCCAATTCCCCAATTAAAAAAATCTTTTAAAAAATGTTTAAAAAAATAGATTAAGGAGAAATAATCACAATTTGTGGGACTGAACTTTGATTCAAATCAAGAAACTAAAAAAGTTGTTTCCAAAACAACAGGAAAATTGAGTATCAACTGCCTATTTAATTGTATTAAGGAATTTTAGGCATAATAATTGGTTTTGTAGTTATTTTTTAAGTGTTTTTGTCTTTTAGAGAAATACGCTTCATATATGTAACTATGAAATAATATGATGTCTGTAATGTTTGATTCAAAATAATAAGAAAGGGAGAGTAAATGAGGGGAGGAGAGGATAGAAATAGCCTTAGGTTGATGGATATTGGGGCTGAGTGATGAGAACATAAGGATTCAATGTACTATTCTTTCTACTTTTGTGTATATTGAAAATTCCCACAATTAAAAGTAAAAAAGAACAGCAAAAAACAAAGCCAAAAATAAAATAAAATCTGCCTTGCTATGTATTACTTTTAGAAGTTGAACGGAATTACGTAGCACTGTATTATATGACATTTGCTCAAAAGATGGCGTTAATCAAATAAATGTTAGCATCACCATGAGACAGGCAGGGCAATCAAAGAAAATGGCAGAAGCATGGTTGTTGTTCGAGGAGCGCAAGACCATTTTGAAATGGCATTTGAAATTCGAGAACCTTCTTCTGATTTAACACCCCTTGACTTCTACCTATGGGAGACCTTAAAGGATGTGGGATATCGTAGAAAACAAGCTACACTGGCGGTACTTCAGGAAGTAATTGAAACGTTGTGCGCTGCAATAGAGGTGGACGCGTTGGTCAACGTTGCTCAAGCAGTGGTTCACTGTAGTCAGAAGTGTCTGGACACTGATGGTGGCCACTTTGGGCACCTCTTGTGGTTGCAGAGGTCGGGTGTGACTTGTATTCATCTTTTGTTTTCAGTATATGTCGAGTATTACAATTTTAATACAGTTTTTTCCTTTCTTAAAATGTGTATACAGGGCCGGCCGAGTGGCGCGATGGTTAAGAACTGGCTTGGGACGCCAGAGGGCCCCGGTTCGGATCCCACATATGAGGGAGGGCCAGTGACACTGCCCGCCACAGCTAAGATGCTGAACAACAGCTCAACCTGGAGCTGGGCTGCTGTGAGTTGCCAGCAACAGCTAGGCTGCAGCCCCTGCTGCAGTGGGTTGCCATGGGCTACCGTGTATAGCCAGCAGCCAGCGTGAGCGGCCAGCAGCCACCGTGAGTGGCCGTCCAGAAGCCTACGACTGATGTGCCTCGCCCAGGAAGAGCGCAATGATGGTGCCAACTTGGGCCAGTGAAGCAACGTCCTCCACAACTTGACTGAAGAACAAAACAACAGCAACTTGAGCAACTTGTCTGTTCCCCTTCCCCCAATTCCCCAATAAAAAAATCTTTAAAAAAAAAATGTGTATACATTTTTTGGGACCCTCTGTGGATAGTAAAGTTGTCTGTCATTGGATTTGTGATTATATATGTATATGTGTGCTCCCTGTTGCATCTGTCATCCACATGAGACTAACTTTCTGCCTCTCTCATTCATCTCTGTACATCCAGTGTCTGTCCATATACCTGGCACATAGTAGCTGCACAACTGATGAATGAATAAAGAACAAGTTTGCAAAACTAAATATGTCGCCCACCAAAAAACAATGAAAATAAAAATAAATAAAATAAAATAAAATAAAATAAATCTGCCTTGTAACTCTATCCTTCATACATACTGTGTGTGACAAGTACTACGAAGCACACTGTGTCAATGGAAAATGGCTGTAATTTTTCTTTATGTCTAAGCATTAATGTATACTAATGTCTGTTGTCATTCAAGTGTCATTAAACAGAGATGGGGTCCCTGGTTCCACTTTGCTTGCTTCCACTGACATTTGTGTGTCGTCAAGCTCACAGCTCCTGTTTCTCACTTTCCACTCCAAATAGTGATACTGCTGCCTTTAAAGTGGTGTTGTGAGAATAGATGGAGGAACACTGAAAATAGTTTAGCATCACACAGTATAATGGAAAGAGTGTGGAAACCTGGGCTGATTTTGACTTAAGATCTGGATATTAGCACTGGCTCTGTCATTGCTTAGTCATGTGAAGTTGGACAAATTGAATGAATCATTTAACTTTGCTAGTCCTCAGTTTCTTCATCTGTAAATAAAGTGCTAAGACTGCCCCCCAAGATCCTTTCAGCTCTAGTACTCCATTATTCATTAAAGTTTATTCTAAAACATGTTAAAGCCTTATATAAAATATGTGAAAGTATATTGCATTTTCTTCTCACAAAGGAGAACATGGTATATATAGCTTAAACAGTGTAAGTTAAATATCATCTCCTTTTAATGTTTTTTTTTTATAGCAAATGATTCTTAGTTGGTCTTTCATGAATAAAGAAAATAGTGTATTTAAATAATATTTAACCACAAGTGACAGTAAAAGCTACATTCACATCACATGTAAGATAATCAAGATTATGACTGGAGGTCAGAGATTATGAAATTATTATATGTATATAAAAACATAGAAATTAAATTGTTCCTGTTAATCTTCATTAAAACTAAAAGAAATCAAAGAAATTTTAGTTAAAATAAAACTATAACATAATAAATTAATATTGAAAGAGATTTTGATAATAGGAACATAACAATATTAGCAGTAACAGTAGCAAATGTTTATTTCACACTATAATACAGTGAACACTGTTCTAAGCAGTTTACATGTATTTAACTTGTTTAATTTTCATAACAAACCTAGAGGTGGTTATAGTTTTCCTCATCTCAAATAGGAGGACCTTTGCCCAAGGTCACAGAGCCCCTTACCTCTAAGGTGTTTGGAGAGGATCAGATAATATTTGTGAAATAGTGTACGTGAAAATACTTTATAAAGCATTAAGTGTCAAATAAACAAATGTTAATTACCATTATTATGGCTGGTGGAAATTTTTAATGTCTTAAATATAATGAATATATGAGATGAAAAGGAATAATAAAATATTTCAGAACTTTGGAAAGTCTTATTGTAAAAAGACATACGATGTGTGTAATAAAATAATGGATCTAGGGGGCAGCCAAGAGCACAGGCGAAAAGCTGAGGGGAGAGCTTTGTAATGGATGGATCAGGCTAACAACTCGTAAACACACTGATAAAAGTTAATATCAAAAAGAGAGACAACCAGATATACATGTCTTCTGATGAAGGCATACAATCCCATCTATGATGAAAAATCAAACCTGAATTTGATCAAGATTCTAAACCTAATTCCAGTTTTTAGGACATGCAGGGGACAGAGGTACACTAATCTGTTAAATGAACCATTTAACCATTTTTCAGCCAAATCCAGAATGTGAATATCATTATAACACAAACGTTTGTGTTTTTTTTCAACAAATAAATTCCAAGATATAAGGAGGGGAGAATTACAATTTTTAAAATATGTAAAAGGTATGTCTAAAATTTATTGCCTAGACTGTTTGGATCTTGATTTGAATAAACCAACTGCTTTTAAAATATAGGGGAAATCTGAACACTAACCGGATTATTTGGTGATAATAGCGGATTATTGTTGCTAAATGAGATATAGTATTGTGGGGGTTTAGGCCTTATAGATTTAACAATACAAATGGAAATGTTTACACATGAAGTAATATGGTATTTATGTTTAGTTTCAAAGTATTAGTAGTGTGGGAGGGGAGTGGGGCATATAGATGAAACAAGATTGGTCATGAGCCAGTCATCACTGAAGCCAGGTGATGTGTACATGAGGTTTCATTATAATACTCTCTATTTTTGTTTGTGTATCCATTTGTCTATAATGGAAATAATTTAGGGGGAGAAGAGGGGAACCAAGATGCACCAAAGGAAAATAGCTTTTGAAGCTGAAAACAATATTATTATTCTGAAATTGAAGACAATCCGGCTAAGTTTCACTTTGTGTGTGTGAAATGAAAATACATTGCAAATGTGCTCTTAAAAAAGAGAGACAGAACCCCTGGGGATTGTTACTTTTTTTCTTGCTTGCTTAATGTAGGAATTCAGAACTTTAAATAAAGACTAGTAAATTATTCTGTTATTTAACATTCACTGATCATACACTAAGTCCAAGACTCTCATTTTGCTGTATATATTTGTGGAATTTTAGCTACAGCGTAAAACCAACTGGGGATACAAGGAGGCCAGGCAATTAGAAACCAGGGCAGGATAACATTGTAACAAAACTAGCTAGCTACCCTCTAGAGCTTTGTGCTTCCCTTCCAGAGAGCACCTGTTTTGGGGATGCAGGTGTTCAGGCAGGGGATATGTTTCCCAGCATAAGGCGAGTGGAGCCCTGTGCCTAGTTCTCAGCAGCACGTGTTGTTATATGTCCCTACTGGACTGAGGTGACCAAGAAGCGGATATGCATCTCTGCTCTTTCTCCACCTTCCAGCAGGATGCCGATGTCTGGACAACTCTGGGAGCTTTGTGTTCAAGATGGCAGAGCCTCTATCACTCTGGACTCCTCGG
Source organism: Hipposideros armiger (assembly GCF_001890085.2). NCBI lineage: Eukaryota > Metazoa > Chordata > Mammalia > Chiroptera > Hipposideridae > Hipposideros > Hipposideros armiger. The sequence continues at coordinate 1,686,492 of NW_017731586.1, forward strand.
TGACTGCAAAATGCATGGTGCCCCACCCCCACCATCGCCAACACACCAGTGCTTATATACTATCATTAGTAAACAAGTATATTCCTATAATGTTAAGCTACTGAGATTTGGGGTTTTATCTGCTATAGAAGCTAGCATCCTTTGCTACATGGGATGTTGCACTGTATACTCAAGGGTGAGGATAACTGCAGCTGAGAAAAATTAGAAAATGTTTCATGGACAAGGTGGAGCTTGAGCTGGAATTTGAACTATGAGCTGTTCAATGGCAAGATACCAGAATTGGGAGCCAACACAGGAACCACAATAGGACTTCACATGCAGCCAGGGGACAGTGAGACCATCCTGGTGAGCAGGTGCAGGTTGGGGAGAGGGGGGAATAAGGATGACGAGGCAGCATGGGATTAGAGTAGTGAGATCCTGATTCAATGGCAACCACTGAAGCTTCTGGAATACAAGGATGCTTGATGAAAGGTCTACATTAGGAAAATCAGTGACACAACAGGGTGCAAGATGGGCCTGAGGGAAAAAGATCGGTCTGAGCGATACTTAGTTTTGCTATAATTAGAGGCCACATTTGCAAACTCAATAAAAAGGAAAGGATAAATGCAAGTGTCATCTTAAAGCACAAATTCACAAGGCTTGACAACAGAGGAAAAAACATGAAACCAAAAGACTATTCAATCAGATAATGTGCATCTAGTCCTAACTCCCAAAATCGTGAGTTCTATTATTTTAGGCATATTATTTAATCTCACTGAGAGTTTTACTTCCTCTGTAAAACGAGGGATAGAACCAGATGACCCCAAGGTTCTTTCCATCTGTAAAACCCTATGGCTATGAAATCATGAAGGAAAAAATGAAACTATGTAAGTGATTTAGCTAGTAAGAAGAGGCTAAAACAATTTATTTGAACTGATCCCCTATAGGTGGATGCCTGAATTGTTAGTAATCATTTGTATCACAAACAACGGTAGCATTGATTGATGCACAAGTACTTTAATTCTCCTAGATTGTCACTTACACTTTGGTTTTAAGAACAAATTCCGAATACAGTAACTTGCCATAAGTTACATTAGTTGCAGTATTAATTCTCTCTTAGAGATGAAGATAACTCTAAAGTTTGTTTCCTGAGTTTAAAGATTTTAAAATGTGAAAGTATTTTGAAAAAAAAGTATGGCTTCACACATTTGCAATATCATCATTTTTATTATTACCATCAATCACAGATAGCACTAGCTACCTTTTCCCCTAGATATCTATGAATGAAGTAACATTAAAACATTGTTTAGCTCTTTTCTTTTTTTAGAATTCCTCTTGAATTTGTTCCATTTTGAATTACTTTATAAATAGAAAGACTCACTAGACGAAACTATTTAAAAAAAATAAATAAACTAAGAGCTCATTTCCATCCTGAAAGTAACCACTGATATATAGAGGGCAAATGGGAAAAATAGTCCTTGACATTCAAGTTTTCTAGGAGTCCATGACTGCCTTCCTATGACATTAAAAAAAAGATACTACTTAGCCAGTATCTATTTTACCAACTTATAAAGGTCTTTAGATAATCTATGCAGACAATGCTTGACACAGGTTCAATTATGCTACAGAATGGAGGTCAGGAGTGATGAAATCAAAAAAGAAATGGGTTCACAAACATATATCTGACAAAATATTGGTATCCAGGATATCTAATGAACTATTGGGTTGTTGGAAAAGTCATGATGCATTTTTGCAATGAAAAACAGAAAAAATACGTCATGACTTTTCCGACAACCCAATACAACTCAATACAGAAATATAAACTACCTAATAAAAAAGTAAACAAAGATTTAAACAGACATTTCATTTAAAAAGGCCTGTGAAGGGCGTCTGGGTGGCTCAGTTGGTTACAGCATGTGCTCTGAACAACCACGTTGCCAGTTCGATTCCCACATGGGCCAGTGAGCTGTGACCTCCACAACTAGATTGAAGACAACAACTTGAGCTGAGCTGCCACTGAGCTGCCCACTGGCAGCCAGATGGCTCAGTTGGTTAGAGTGCATGCTCTTAACAAGGTTGCCGGTTCAATTCCCACATAGGATGGTGGGCTGCGCCCCCACCCCCACACCTGTCACCCCCTGCAACTAGATTGAAAACAGTGACTGGACTTGGAGCTGATGGGTCCTGGGAGAAAACACACTGTTACTCAATAAAAATTTTTTTAAAATCATATAATTGTACATTTAAATAAATAAATAAATAAAAATTAAAAAAATAAAAAGGCCTGTGAATGGCCAATAGCATATAAAAAGTACTGAACATCATTAATCATCAAGAAATGCCGATGAGATACTATTATGCCACAATGAGGTACTATTATGTACCCACAAAAATAGCTAAAATTCAAAAGACTGACAACCTTAAATGTTGACCAGAATATGGAGCAACCAAAATTTATGCATTGCTGACAAAATGTGTAAAATGGCACAATTATTTTAGAAATAGGTCTGGTACTTTCTTATAATATCAAGTATACAGAAGGTGCCAAAGAAATGTATACACATTTTAAGAAAGGAAAACTGTATTAAAATTGTAATAATATATACCATTAACAAAAGATGAATACAAGTCACGTTGACTTCTGCAATTCCAAAAGGTTCTCAAAGTGGTTACCATCAGTGTCCAGACACTTTTGATTAAGGCAAACTACTGCTTGAACAACATTGACCAAAGTGTCCACTTGTATACATTTTTTTTGGCACCCCTGGTATACCTACCTTATGACCCAACAATTCTACTCCTAACCACTTTAGAGAAAAGAAAACAAATGTTCACAAAAATACTGATACTTGTACCGAAAATCTCATAGCAGCTTTATTTATCATAGCCAAAATCTGGAAACCACAATAGGAGAATGGATGAACCAGATGTGAGATAGTCATATAACAGAATACCACCCCATAGTAGAACAGAGCTAACTACTGGTGTACTAACAACATGAATTTCAATATTATGCTGAATGAAAGAAGTCCTGCCCATAAAGCCGTGGGTCTCAACCTTCCTAATGCCGTGACCCCTTAAT
>NW_017731586.1:1693117-1699024 GCF_001890085.2 Hipposideros armiger
GACATCAAGGGTAATACGACGACAGCTCTAATGGCCATTCCAGAAAAAGAGTTCCAAAATTGCTTTGAAAGGTGGACTAGGCGCTGGCGTAGGTACATAGCTTCCCAAGGGGAGTACTTCAAAGGTGACCATAGTGACATTCAGCAATAAGGTTTGTAGCACTTTTTCTAGAATGAGTTCGCGAACTTAATAGTCTGACCTCGTGTGTGCGTGTGTGTATCAGAGAAATGTGTATATATATATATATATATATTTTTTCCCCCCCACAACCACTTTAATGAAGTAGTTACTGTTATTTTACCCCTTTTGCACAGATAAGGAAATTCAATGTCAGAGAAATTAAGCAATTTGCCTAAGGTCACTGGGTAGTCAATAATCAAACCTGGACTTAAACCCAGCACTACACAGCCCTGCATTTAACCATACACTCAGAAATGGTTTTGAGCCTGAGTGCCCAGGGGAGCTTCCCAGAGGAATTAGAACTGGAAATGGGTAGTAAATGTTGAAAGGATTGGATGAACAGAGAGAAAAGGCAAGACCTGTCTTGGAAAGGAAGAGCAGCAGAGGCAAAAAGACAGAAGTGGGAATGCCTGTTGGTGGAGCAGTGGGGGAACAGGCCTGACTAGGTTAATGGTTGAATCTATTTTTTGAGTAATAACATAGGACTTTGGCACTTTAAAGCACATTCGTGTCCTTCTCATAGATCTTCAGAATACATCTTTCAATAAGGAAGAAGTTACTATAGTCCATCTTTGCATATATACAGAAATTAAAGATCAAGAGGATAAGTGATGCCCCTCCCACCACAGGGTCTTTGTACACGAAGTGTGATCAAAAGATACAGTGAATGTTTAAATAAAAAAAAATTATTACAGTAAAAGACACATTGCCATTAATCCTCCCCAAATACTCCCCCTCGCTTTGAACACACTTATCCCATCGTTCTTGCCACTTTCTGAAGTGGTTCTAGAAGTCCTCTTTCGTAAGTGTCTTTACTTCATCCTCCATCATGACAATGCTCCCTGTCACACATCGTTTCTGGTATGGCAATTTCTGCCAAATAAAAACATTATGGCGACTCCTCATCCACTGTATTCACCAGATCTGGCACCATGCAACTTATTGCTTTTCCCCAAAGTCCAAATGATTCAGGACATGGAGGTAGCCACAACAGCACCACTAAAGACACTCATGAAAGAGGACTTCCAGAACTGCTTCAGAAAGTGGCAAGAATAATGGGATAAGTGTGTTCGAAGCGAGGGGGAGTATTTTGAAGGGGATTAATGGCAATGCATTTTTTACTGTAAAATGTTTTTATTAATTTACACATTCACTGTTATTGTTTGATCACACACCTCACATATTGCTCCTTCTGGCGGGAAAGCCCTTTCTCTCCTCTTTACCTTGTTAACTACCCCCCCCCGCCCCCATCAGTTGTTTAACCTTGACCTCCTAAGAGAGATTTAGCTGACCTCCCCTGCCTTGGTCAGTATGCTCTCACTGAACCATGTACCTCTCTCTCCTTTGCAGGATTTATATTTATTCTACTTGTTAGTGGGAATAAATGCAAAAAGAATAAATAATTGAATAAACAGGTTAACAGAACTCGGGTCGGCCTAGGGCTGTTGCTAATTTATTTTCCAGATTAATACACTATTTATAAAAGGTACAATTGAAAGACCTGAGGCTATTTTACCTGGCAAAGAGAAAATTTCGGAGAGAGGATCTGACAGCTGTCTTCAAATGTCTGAAGAACTATCACGTTGAAGGATTAGACATATTCTGCATAGCCCCAGAGGGCAGAACAAAGACAAACGGCGTGAAAGTCCAACGAGGCAGATTTCATTACAGGGTAAGGAAGTGAAATATGGGACAATGAGACCTGTCCAAATATGAAGAGGGCTGGCTTTTAAGGAGGCAAGTATTCAAACAAAGGCGGGAGAAACACCTGTCAAGGTATTATAGCAGAAATTCCTGTTCTGGATGGGAAAGTTTTAGCCACTTAGGCCTTTCCGAGCCTCATAGGCTTCTCTAGCTCTGGGAGGAACTTGAAAGCAAAATTAAATTTGATTTGAATGGACCTCAAGGAGAGAGAGCTGCAATGAATAATTGTTCATGTGGTGCCCTACTAACACTGGGCCCTTTAAGAAATACATCTGCACTTGTGGGTGGCCACTTCGGTGGGATTGATGAAGTCTTTCAGAGCCAGCATTCCAACAGCAGTCAGGGTTTGTGCAGCTGCCACTGTGACTAAGCAGCAGGGAACACTCCAGAGTACAAGGGACTGATTCCAGGGTTATTGTCCTCCGCCAAGCAGAATCTCCCTCTTCCTCTGCGCCCCCACCCCCAGTCCACATACACAGAAACACATTTCTACACTGGAAGCTACCGTGGCATGCCGACAGATCTGGTTCCAAACTATTATTGGAAGTTGTCCTTTTCCCAGTTACTTAGCGCAACCTCTTATGCTGAGCACAACTTTACAGTAAGTTTCTCCTCATGCAAACATTCAGATCATGAAAGAGACAGTGAAGGAGNCAACCATAAAATTATTTTCGTTGCTACTCTATAACTGTAATTTTGCTACTGTTATGAATCGTAATGTAAATATCTTTTTGTTTCCCGATGGTCTTACGCGACCCCTGTGAAAGGGTTGTTCGACCCTCAAAGGGGTCGCAACCCACAGGTTGAGAACCGCTGCTAAAGGCATATACTTTATGATTCCATCTGTATAAAGTTCTGGAACAGGCAAAACTAAGCTGTGATGAAAAAAAATGAGAACGCTGGTTGCCTGGGGTAGGAGGAGGGTGGGTGAGGCTCAACTGGAAAGAGGCATGAGCAAACTTTCTGGAAGGATTGTAATGTTCTCAGTCTTGATAGGGGTTTAGGTTACACAGGTGTATACATGTGTCAAACTCAGCAAATGGTAAGCTTAAGATTGGTACAGGTCATTATATGTACACACTACTTGAAAGAAAAAAAACCACCTATAAACCAATATAGAACTCTAGCTAATGATACACATGCTGAAGCCTGTAGAAATGAAGTATGCTGATATCTGCAACTTACTGCATCAAAAAGTTAAGATGGCCTGATGGATGGATGAAGGAATGGATAAATGCACAGTTGGGGAATAAAGCAACTATCGTAAAATCTTCATAGTAAAGTCTGTATGGGTGGGTGTATGGATATTCACCATGCATATATTTCAGCCTTTCTGTTTGTTTGAAATTTATCAAAATAAAATGGCGGATGGTGAAAAGAAAAAATAGGACTTCAATTGTATTTCTTATCATGATGCTTGATAAGAAGGTAAGAGCAGACGACAAAATAAGGAACCAGAAAAGAGGGGGTTGGCCATAAAATGAGGTTAGCTCACATTTAGTAAGTTTCTGGTTCCCTAAGGTGTGCCTGGCTTTTTATGAAAGATATTCCATTTAATAAAGATGTTAAAACTGTGGACACTAATGTCAGTATCCATCATTCAAGAGATCTACAGAAAGAAAATCAGTGTGGGGATGGGAGAGACTACAAATAAGAACAAAGGAAGCAACATTAAATTAAAGAGAACAGGGAAAAGCAAATGAATAGAACAAAATGTACATTTTCATTTTGACCAATTTTGTAAGAAAGCCAAATGGCCAACTTTCAATTCTACAGAATCATGGTGGTTTTGTATAAGTATTTTCAGCTTCTGAATTAAGTGCTTTAGTGAGATTTTATGCACTATTTGAATACTTATAGTCAGAGTTGTCGCAACAGAAAAATGAACACATTGGTCTTGGTTTTAATAGCTATTGGGACAATAATCAAGGTAAATGTGACTGGAGGCTCCACTTCAAAAACAAAGGAAAGGGCAGAAAAATTCAGCTGATAGAACTGAAGTTAGTGGGGGAAAGAAGTGTTAGATCACAATAGAAAGAGATGGTGGTTCGGAAACTAAAAATAAAGATATCATCATTAGTGAGATACGCGCCTGTTCATAATGAAGTATTTGTCTCAAAATAGGTTTTCTTTGACCCTTAAAACCTAAACTGTGCTGTGTCCCTGAGGCTATCACAGAATGGCCTATTTTCAGTTGTAAATCCCAAACCTAAATACTAATCTTTTACTTCACCTGTTAAAGGAGAGCTTAAATTAGCTTTATTGATTGCAGAACTAGACATGTATTAATATATCTTTTATGGTCCCTGACCTAGCAGAGCATGAGAAGCATCTGAAGTATGAAATAAATGCAGAGTGGTGCTGGGAAGGGGTTATATTTTAAATTGCAAGCACAACATTGATTTAGTTCCTATTTTGCAGATTCTTTTAATTCTACAAAGAAGAAAATCCCTTGCAATATTGAACCACAATTGTCTGCAGTCTGTAAACATAAAGAATCTTAAGTCAATAAACTTAATTTAGCATATTTCCATTCCTTTTTCGAGATGTAAATCAATATCTTGCCACATAACCTTGCCTGTAGTCTTGATACGTAGGTTGCAATCTTTTAAAGATAGTACTAGAATTTCACCTAGTTACCTCATTTGAATGTAAGTACTACTTTAAAAGCCTGTTTATTTAGGAATTAAATAATTCGTTTTTCTGTTATAAAAATTGCCAAGATATATTTATGAAATAGGATTCTGCCAAAGAATCATTAACCCAGAAAAGCTTTGGACATAACATTCTGAAAAATGATTTTACTTGACATTTACTACATGAACATAACTTTCACCGGTCTCGTTTGGTCATGCATGGTGACACTGAGCTGGAGCCAGCTGGGGGAGTCGAAAGGTAACTGAGTCCGCTAATGAGTGGCTCAGAGGGCCTGTGTGCATGCAGGCTTACGGTGAGGGCACTTCCACCAGATGTGCAGTAGCAATAGCCAGGGTACCAGAGACTTCAAATACCCAGGAGCAAAGCAAACGGCTTCCTCCCTACTCCTTTATCCTTAGAGTCGGCCTTAGAAAGAATTACTGAGTCACTTGGTGTGGGCCACCAAGGAGGTATAGGACCAAGAAATAAAAACCGTTAGGAAGGGCTCTGTTATACACACACACACACACAGTCTGACAAGTTCGCAAACTTGTTGCAATGATGCTGCTAAACTTTTTTGATATCAGAAGGGTTATTCATCATGAATTTGTAACAACTGGACACACAGTTAACCAAGTTTACTATTTGGAAGTGCTGAAAACGCTGCACGACAAGGTTAGATGAGGGGCCGGCCGAGTTGCTCAGTTGGTTAAGAGCGCAAGCTCTGAGCAACAGGGTCTCCAGTTCCATTCCCACATGAGCAAGTGAGCTGCACCAAAGCTGAACTGTCGCTGAGCTGCCAACAGGTGGCAGGATGGCTCAGCTGGTGAGAGCATGTGCTCCTAACAACCAAGTTGTCAGTTTGACTCTCGCATGGGATGGTGGGCTGTGCCCCCCACGACTGGGATTGTACTCGCACCTTGAGCTGAGCGGGCAGCCGGATGGCGACTGGACTTGGGGCTGATCTAGCTGCGCCCTCCACAACTAAGATTAAAGGAGAACAACTTGGCTGTTCCCCTTCCCCAATTCCAATTCCCCTTCCCCAATTCCCCAATAAAATCTTAAAAAAAAAAAAAGTTAGATGAAAACGACCTGAACTTTTCGCCAACAATTCATGGCTCTTGCATCAGGACAATGCACTACCTCACACGGCACTGTATGTGAGGGACTTTTTAGCCAGGAAACAAATAACTGTTGGAACACCCTCCCTACTCACCTGATCTGGCCCCCAATGACTTCTTTCTTTACCCAAAGATCAAGGAAATACTGAAAGGAAGATATTTTGATGGCATGATTCAAGACATCAAGGGTAATACGACGACAGCTCTAATGGCCATTCCAGAAAAAGAGTTCCAAAATTGCTTTGAAAGGTGGACTAGGCGCTGG
>NW_017731586.1:1701492-1710985 GCF_001890085.2 Hipposideros armiger
AAAAATTATGTGGAGGCTGAAAATCTTGATTTTGAAACCAATATCTAAGGATGCCAATATATGGTGGAGGTGAGCTTGCCGAATTTCTGTTAATTTTTATTTTCAGCGGGCAAAGCTCTAGACCAACAATGATAGTTTTTTCTTTAGGGAAATGTAATCTGAGCGTCAAATAACCAGTTTGAAAAATATGGAACTTAACCCTTTTGTGAATGATCAAATTCAATACATTTGTAATGTTAAAATTTCAGGATAATTGATCACTTATATTTCAAACTAGAAAGTCCATTTTGTTCCATGATAAGATATTTGGTAATCCAATCATCATAAATTTATTGAATACTATGTGCCAAGCATTATGCTACGCACTGGTTATGGGGAGGTAAACAAAATGGATATGATCTCTGATGTTACAGGTTTATAATCCAATTTAGACAATAAATAATAGGCACCAATTTAATACATAATATAAATTATGGCAATCAATATGAAGGGAGTCAGTAAGAGAGAATCCTAAAATCACAGTAGGCTTTTCTAAGGAAGAGATATTTCACTGAGAAATTAAGAATAAGTAAAAATTAACCTTGTGAAGGGTTAGAGAAAGAGCATTCCTGGCTGAGGGCATGTCCCAAAGCTCTGGGATAGGAAAGAATTCAGTTACTTCAAGAAATGAAAAGAAAGCCAATATGAGCAAGGGTGGAAAGCCTGGAGATGACCCTGGGGAAGATGCAAGGACAGAACCTGAGAGCCTTGGAGAACACATTAAGGAAACTGAAGGTTACTCTAGATATAACAAAAAGCCCTAAAGAGGGGAGAGATGCAATTTGCCTTTTTAAAATGATTACTCAAAAGGTCAGATGTGGAGAATGGATGAGGTAGAGGCAAGAATCATGTCTCTTTCTATATAAACTCCCCATTGACAAAAAGAACAACTTCCAATTTATAGTCATATTAATGTAGCATATTCAGAGTTATTTCTTGTAAATATTTATAAAAGTTTAACATCCCACACATTTTTTTGTGTGTGTACTCGGCAACTCTCCCCCAAGGAAGCATACTATTGCTAAATGAATGAAAATTAAAATCTTTTCTATTCAGGCAGTACAAATTCTAACTTACATTGAGAATGAAGACAAATGACTATTTCCAAGACAGAGGGAGCAAAAATAAGTGCCTTATTGTGTCATGTTGCATTCAGAACATTATCTCTATTTTATAATCAGGGATTGCACTTCACTGAGGATGCTGGGACAGAAACAGAGCTAGAATTAGACATTCTCCGTGCATGACTATTTCTGTTTTTGTTGCCAGTACTGTTTCTTTCTGTGGAGCATGTAGCAGCAGGCAGCCAGTCCTCTTCACCATTCTCATCAAATGTAAGTGTAGACTCCTAGCAAAATCAAATATGTGCAACTGGGTAACACAATAATACTTCGGCAAATAATGTGTTCTCTTACTGCTCTGAGAACAGGACCCATGACATGGTCAGTTCAGGGGCGGGGGCTGGACGTTAATATATCCTAAAGAAGGGCTACAAAGGCAAAAGTATAATAATACTCAGCTTCTGACATTCACAATAGGGTCACACAGCAATCCGGGCTATTTTCCAAATTCCCTCCCCTCTCCCCAAGCAGGCCCAAATGGCCCATTCACACAGGTTTTGCTTGTTTGTTATGTGAGGTTGATATGAAAATTGGTGCTTTATGAAAGTAGGATATTACATTAGTGGAGGGAAAAGAAAAGTGTACTCCTTTTAGTGCCAGGGAATTACAGAAATGAGAGAGAGAGATCAAGAGAAAAGAAGAGTCAATCAGTTAAACAGGTATTCTGATTTCCCCTTTCAGTGAATTGCATTAAATCTGTGGCTCTCAAACTTCAACATGCCTCAAATCAGCTGGAGGGATGGTTAAAACACAGTTGCTGGGTCCACTCCCAGAGTTTCTGATTCAGCAGGTCTGGGGTGGGGCTCAAGAATTTGCATCTCTCACAAGTTCGCAGGTGATGCTGATGCTGCTGGACCAGTGAGTACAACTGTGTTGAGTAAATGAAAGTAACCCTGAGGGCAGAGGAGTTCCTTGTCATTGATTTTCATTAGTGCCCTGGAAAGAGGTCATCTCTATGACTTCCCCTGCTCAAATCTCCCCAGCTCATCCCATATCAACAGAACACATAAACCACATCCCTCTTCCCTTTACACCAGGGTGTCTGTCTTCCTAAGGCGAGAACAGGATGGGTGCGGGCATCTCAGAGATTGACCACTTTTTCCTAGAAAGACAGCATTGCCTAAAGGGCAGTTTAAATTCCCGAATCTAACATTCTTAAATCGTATTGGACACATGGTCAGGTTTCTTTCTCCTTCATTTTCCTTTCTGATAACTAAGTCAGGCCTTGTAAGGCCTTTGGCTTCCCTTTTCCCACTGGCTGGAATGGTGACTCCATTGATATGGCGGTGAGCCATCTTCAGCAGTGTGAATGATAAAGGCAACATCTTCGAGAACGGCAAAGCCAAAAGAGAGAAGGCGCCTTGGTCCCAGACACCACCACCTTACAGATGCTGCATTTCACTTGTTTAAGTCATTGCATGTTGGCCCATTTGATACAACAGTCTAATCTGTATCCCAACCAATAAAATGTAATGAGAGGTATGAATGCTGTGAGAATAACACATAAATTCATTGCAGTGCAATGCTTAAAATGTATAAACACATTTTTCCTATATTATACTTTTCCATGCTGAGTGTCAGTGATCCATCCAAGACTTCAATTCGATCGGTCTTTTAAGGTTTCACTCTTCTCATTTCCAGTCTTCCTTCTCTTTCTTGACTGTTCTTTGTCTATCATCATTGCATTTATTCAGGTTTAGCAATCTATTTCATTTCACCTTAAGTTTTATTAGCATTTCTTCTACAGCTACTTTAGAGTTGTTACAAATAGCTCAGGCATTTTTTATACCTTTTAATACTTTTGAATATCCAAATAAGTACATAAATGCCCAAAAGAATATACTTGTTTTTAATTGTCATTATCAACCCGTCACTTCCTTGTGAATTAATAGATATGATTTTGATTAAGGTGTTAATGTGAAAATTATACCAGCTAAATGGTGGGACAACAAACTTAAGGAAAAAAAAATACACACACACACACACACACACACACACACACATACATATTTATCTACATATATATTCCCCTTGAATTTTTAACTTATATGTATGTATATAATAGACACATAGATAACTTCTATTGAATATAAAATCCTAAAAAATACATTCTCAAATCTTTTTCATTTAGTAGTCATATATTTTAATCAATTTGTCTCTTTGTAAACTCAATATGTATGCATATCATGTTAAATAGTCTTAATATTTTTACTTTTTTTTCCAAAATAATGTATTATATAGGTAATAAAAATGACCTCCCAGGCATTGGTACCCAGACTATATATAGGGCATTATATAAATACTAAGATCAATTCAGTCCTAAAGGAATACCAATTTTGAAATATTTTTGGTTGTTTGTAGAAGTCACAATCCTTCAGAATACAAATCGCTGGAACAACCAGTAAGTATTCCGAATGCCTTTCTGAACTATCACATCAGTAACTTGGCTTGGCCAAGATAAAACAATTTGAAAAACAAATATACATCACAGTTTATCTCTCTCCTGGGCCAACTAATATCATACTATTTCGTACCTTCTCCACTGAAAGCACCAATAGTCAGGCAGTCCCCTTTCCAAACAAACAAACAAACAAACAAAAATACAGCTTTAAAAGTAAAATAAGTACTCATAGCATCATCAATACAAAATTATAGAAACATGGCAAATTTTATTTAAAACATTTTGGAGTGCTTTTAAATATAGTTTCAGAAGAAGGGAATAAGTGTATATAGTCTATTAAGCTTTAATGCTTTAGGAAATCACAAAACAATCATTTTATCACCCTAACCAGAAACTGATCATAGAGATGGGATGAGAAGCCATGACCAGGAGACTGGAACAATGAACCTTCATGACCAGCTACAGGAATACAGCAAACCCAGAGACATAAGCATTGCCTAGGAGCCAGTGTTCAAGACAGAGCCAGTAGTCAGAAGTCAGGAGAGCTATCATGAGTTATGGAGCACACACAAATAGGAGTTCAAAGCAAGTCTTGAACCACATAGATAACAGAGGCCAAAGCAAGGCTAGAATCAAGAATCAAGACAAGAACTCAGATTCATGCATATGGAGCACACACACTGTCCTACTCATTGGTCATTTGAGTGGATCCCCTTGCAGCAAGAACAGGGTGTGTTAGCTGCAGGTAAATCAGTCCCAGCCATTCCTTCTACCATAGCAGTCTCCCAGACACTGGTGGCTAAACATGCCATTCATTTTTCTCAATATCCATCCATTGGGACTTCAGAAGGAAAGCCAGACTGCAGACTAAATAAAGAACTTATATTTTCTCTTTGTGTCTGAGTTGTAGTGTGAGTTAAATTTCCACCCTGCTACATTAGCTACTGGCTGGACTTCAAGCAGAATTAAAGGGCAAAGCAAGACTGAAATTAGGCATGAGAATATCCAGCCAGAGAAGTACTAGGAGACAAAGTTAAATGAAAAAAAACAACAACACATCTTTTTGCCTTTTTACACCTTTCTTCACATATAATTCACATAGTGTACAATTCACCCATTTGAAGTGTGTAATTCAATGAACGGCTTTTAGAATATTCACAGGATGTACATTCATCACCACAATCAATTTTAGAACATTTTTATTACCTCAAAAAGAAACTGTACTCCACTTAGCCATCACTCTAGGCAACCACTAATCTACTTTCTGTCTGTATAAATTTGCCTATCTGGACATTTCATATACATAGAATCATACAATAAGTTGTTTTATTATGACTGGTTTTTTTCACTTAGTGTGTTTTCAAGGTTCATCCATGTTGTAGCATGTATCTGTACCTCATTCATTTTAACTGCTGAATAATATTCCCTTTTATGGACATATTACATTTTATTTATCCATTCATCAGCTAATGGACATTTAGGTTGTTTCTACTCTTCGGATATTATGAGTAATGCTGCAATGAATACTCATGTACAAACTCTTGTGTAGACGTATGTATATACTTATGAGTGCAATTGCCAAATCATATGGTAACTCTATGTTAACCTATTTGAAAAACTGATGGACTGTTTAACAAAGTGATTGTACCATTTTCCATTCCCATCAGCAGTGTGGGAATAAAATGAGGACTCCAATTTCTCCACATTCTTGCCAATAGTTGTTATTAGCTGTCTTTTTAATTCTAACATCCCACCCTTTACTTGTAAAAAGTCTCCAACAGATTTTCTACATCTTTGGATCTGGTAACTGAACCAGTCCCTCAGTTAGAGAAACCTACTTACAAAGGGCAAAATCCTGAGCACAGACACGCCTAATGAACAAGCAGGAAAGAAAAGGTCAGAGTTGTTTGGATCTCTGAGAAGGAAGTAGGGGGTAACCATGTGAAATTGCCAATAGTCAACCATTTTTTGCCTACAAAAATAGCACATTCCTATGGTTTGACCTAATACAAAATAATCCCCATGGGTGTGTAGGGTGAAAGCTTAGGACTTGTAGGCAAATTAGTTAAAAAACTTGTTGGGGTGAGTAGGGAGAGCCCTGAATTGCCTTCTAAGTTTCAACTTTATCCCATAGGTTATAGAGAAGTCAATTCACAAAAGAACTTTTGACAAATGGCCAATAAATGTATTTTTAAATGTTTAAAGAATTTCAGGTTTAAAAGAAAACGACATATCATTTTCAGTATAACAAAAAAAATTTTAATGATAATATTCGATATTAATAAGGATTCAGGGAAACAGGCTGCTCCCATATATTGCTGGGTGTGTAAATTGGAAAAATGTTTCTGGAAGGCAATCTGAATAACCTTTGACCAAGCATTCTTCTTCTAGGACCTTTTCCCAAGGAAATAGTCATGGACATAAAAAATAAAAAAAATAATAAAAATTAAAAAAAAAGTTTAGCCACCAGGATATTCTTAATGTCCCAAAATTATCAAGTTGGCTAAATAACCATTATAATAATGAATCATCCTTATAATTGAATACAATACAGCTATTTTAAATATTAGATGAATATGTAATAACATGGAAATGTTATGAATTTTTGTTATATCAAAAAAATTAGGTTATAAAACAGTATGTTTATCAGTCAGGGCTCTTAAGAACTAGATTAGGAGACCCTTTCTGCCTTAAATTTTAAAATCTCAGGTTTAGAGTACTTATATAAATTACATGTAGCAGAGAACCATCTGAAGTCCAACTGAAAAGAAGTCCTATAATTAAAGATATAAAGAAAAAAAACACGTTGAGACTGGTAGGAGGGGTGGAAAAACAAAACGTCCTGGCCCCACACTTGCATATGGCAGTTGAATATCAGGACAGCTGTCTTAGCCATGGAGGTCCCCGCAGGAGGAGCAAGGAATCTCAGCCCCACGCTGGGCTTCCCAGCTCGAAGTACTGGTGCCAAGAGGAGGAGCCCCCAACAACATCTGGCTGTGAAAAACAGTGGGGGTTCCAACAATCCAAGTGGGATGGAAAATTATATGTTGATATCCCTGATGAACACAGATGCAAAAATCCTCAACAAAATATTAGCAAACTGAATTCAGCAATACATTAAAAAGATCATACACCATGATCAAGTGGGATTTATCTGGAATGCAATATTGGTTCAATATCTTCAAATCAAGCAACGTGATACACCACATAAAGAAAATGAAAGATAAAAATCATGATTATATCAATAGATGAAGAAAAAGCACTGGAGAAAATCCAGCATCCATTTATGATAAAAGCTCTCAGCAAAGAGGGAATAGAGGGAACATACCTCAACATAATAAAAGCCATATATGACAAACCTACAGCTAACATTATACTCAATGAGGAAAAGCTAAAATTGTTCTCCTTAAGATCAGGAACAAGACAAGGATGCTCACTTTCACAATTTTTATTCAACATAGTATTGGAAGTCCTAGCCACAGCAATCAGACAAGAAAAAGAAATAAAAGACATCCAAATAGGAAAGGAAGACTTTCATTATTTGCAGATGACATAATACCATATATAAAAAATCTTAAAGATTCCACCAAAAATCTATGAGAACTGATAAATGAATTCAGTCAAGAAGTAGGATAGAAAATTAATATTCAGAAATTGGTTGCATTTTTTTTTTAGCTGAGCCATCCTGCCACCTGTTGGTAGCTCAGCAGCAGCTCAGCTTGGGCTGGGAATTGAACCGGTGACCCTGTTGCTCAGAGCTCACACTCTTGAGTGAGCTCCCAACCAACTGAGCCACTTGGCGGGCTGGTTGCATTTTTATACACAAATAATGAACTGTCAGAAAGAGAAATTACGAAACAATCCCATTTACAACTGCATTTAAAAAAATACCTGGAAATAAATTTCACCAAGGAGGTAAAAGACCTGGACTCAGAAAACTATAAGACACTGAAGAAAGAAACTGAAGAAGATACAAATAAATGGAAGCATAAACCATGCTCATGGATACTAAGAATTAACATCATTAAAATGTCCACTACTACCCAATAGATTCAGTGCAATCTCTATCAAAATACCAATGGCATTTTTCACAGAACTAGAACAAATAATCTTATAATTTATATGGAACCACAAAAGGCCCTGAACAGTCACAGCAATCTTGAGAAAGAATAAAGTTGGAGGTATAACACTACCTGATATTAAACTATATTACAAGGCTATAGTAATCAAAACAGCATGGTACTGGCATAAGAACAGACACATAGATGAATGGAACAAAATAGAGAACCTAGAAATAAACCCATACCTGGTCATTTAATCTATGACAAAGGAGGCAAGAATATACAATGGGGTAAAGACAGTCTATTCAGTAAGTGGTGCTGACAAAACTGGACGGATACATGCAAAAAATAAAACTGGACCACTTTCTTACTCCATATGCAAGAATAAACTCAAAATGGATTAAAGGCTTAAATGTAAGACCCAAAACCATAAACCTCCTAGAAGAAAACATAGGCAGTAAACTCTCTGACACTGCTCTTAGTAAATTTTTTTCTGATATATCTCCTCAGGCAAGGGAAACAAAAGAAAAAATAAACAAATAGGACTACATCAAACTAAAAAGTTTTTGCACAGCAAAGAAAACCATCAACAAAACGTAAAGACAGCCTACTGAATGGGAGAAGATATTCGCCAATGACACATCTGATAAAGGGTTAATATCCAAAATTTATAAAGAACTCAAACAACACCAAAAAAATACTATGAGCAATCCAATTAAAAAATGGGCAGAGAACCTGAATAGATATTTCTCCAAAGAGCACATACACATGTCCAATAGACATATGAAAAGAATCTCAATGTCACTATCAGAAAAATGCAAATTAAAACCACAATGAAATACCACCTCACACCTGTCAGAATGGTTATCATCAATAAATCAACAAACAACAAGTGTTGGTGAGGATGAAGAGAAAAGGGAACCCTTGTACACTGTTGGTGGACTGCAAATTGGTGCAGCCACTATGGAAAACAGTTTGGAAGTTTCTCAAAATATTGAAAATAGAACTACCTATGACTGAGCAATTCCACTTCTGGGTATTTATCCAAAGAAATCCAAAACATTAATTCAAAAAGATATATGCAGCCCTATGTTCACTGCAGCTTATTTACAGTAGCCAAGTTTAGAAGCAACCCAAGTGACTGTCAATGGACGATTGTGTAAAGAAGTGGTACATAAAGACAATGGAATATTACTTGGCCACAGAAAAGAATAAAATCTTACAATTTTTGACAACATGGATGGACCTAGAGGATATATGCTAAGTGAAATAAATCAGACTGAGAAAGACAAATATCATATGATCTCACTTATATGCGGAATCTAAAGAACAAAATAAATGAACAAACAAAACAGAAACAGGCTCATAGATAAAGAGAACTGATAATTGCCAGAGTGGAGGTGGGTTGTGGAGTTGTATGAAAAAGGTGAAGGGATTAAGAAATACAAATTGGTAGTTACAAAATAATCACAGGAATGTAAAGTACAGCATAGAGAATATACCCAATAATGTTGCAACAACTACGGGGTGTGATCAAAAACTACAGTGAAGGGCCGACCGAGTAGCTCAGTTTGTTAAGAGCGTGAGCTCTGAGCAACAGGGTCGCCAGCTTGATTCTCACATGGGCCAGTGATCTGCACCCAAGCTGAGCTGCTCCTAAGCTGCCAACAGGTGGCAGGATGCCTCAGGTGATGAGAGCACTGCTCTTAACAACAAGGTTTTCAGTTCGACTTCCGCATGAGATGGTTGGCTATGCCCCCTCACAACTAATATTGAACACGGCACCTTGAGCTGAGCAGCCGCGAGCTGCCAAAGGGCGGCCGGATGGCGACTGGACTTGGAGCTGAGCTAGCTGCGCCCTACACAACTAA
>NW_017731586.1:1711085-1727903 GCF_001890085.2 Hipposideros armiger
TGCCACCTGTTGGCAGCTCAGCAGCTGCTCAGCTCGGGCTGACTCGAACCGCTGTTGCTCAGAGCTCAAACTCTTGAGCGAGCTCTTAACCAACTTTTAATAAAAAGAAAAAGAAAAAAAAGCAAGCTACAGTGCATATTTAAATTTAAAAAATGTATTATATAGTAAAAGGCAGATTGCCATTAATCCCCCTCAAAATACTCCCCCTGTCTTCAAACACACTTAGCCCATCATTCTTGTCACTTTCTGAAGCAGTTCTGGAAGTCCTCTTTTGTGAGTGTCTTTAGTTGCCCTGTCATGGCTGCCTTGATGCCCTGAATCGATTCAAAATGGTCATTTATCTTTCATGGTCATTTTGACTTTGGGGAAGAGCCAGAAGTCACACGGTGCCAGATCCGGTGAATAAGGTAGATGAGGACACACTGTAATGTTTTTATTTGACAGAAATTGCTATATACCAGAAGCAATGTGTGACATGAAGCATTGTCATGATGAAGGATGAAGTAATGACACTCACGAAAAAAGACTTCCAGAACTGCTTCAGAAAGTGGTAAGAACGATGGGATAAGTGTGTTCAAAGCAAGGGGGAGTATTTTGAGGGGGATTCAAGGCAAAATGTCTTTTACTATAATAATTTTTTTTATTTAAACATTCATCGTATCTTTTTATCACATCTCTTATGTATAGAACCAGGTGGGTACTAGACTAATCCAGGGGGGGAGGGAGTGTCACTGCATACATTATATAAATGTCTAACCACTGTGCTGTATACCTGAAACTAATGTACAATAATACTGAATGTCAACTGTAACTGGAAAAAATTAAAGTATTACAAAATAAAGTACTAGATCTGAGTTACTAGGTTTGAGTTTCAGAGCCATCACTTACAGTATGTGACCTTGAGCAAGTAACCTAACATCTCTGTAACTCAGTTCCATCATCTATAAAATGGAAGTAATACTTGTACAAATGTCATAGGGTTGTAATAATTAAACAAGTTAATACACATAAAGCAGTTTGAAACTTGCCTGGCACATAGTAATAAGCACTATCTAAGAGTTAGTTATTAATATCATTAGTGTTTATTGCCAATAAATTAAGTCAACTTTTAAGCTAATTTAAGAAGTAAGGGTGGGAAGACACAACACTGGGCAAGAGCTACACCCAAAACATCCCTGAGAGTTGGTGCTGTGAAGTCTGCACTGCAGTGGCCAAGCACTGATCCACGGCTTGGACTGCCAAGTCGTCAGATGCTGGACACTGCACACTGCCATGGAACAGCTGTCTCTGCTGCACTGGAAGCCGGATGCAGCTGCCATCGCCGCTGTCCCTTGGCCAGAATGAGTCCTGCGTCATCCCTCCTGCTTTGAGTCACCAGCTCCCGAATCAAAGTCTAGAGAGGATGCATCTGCTTAGCTGCACCAAGTCCCCAGTTCCCAGATGCAAGGGAGGTTGAGAAAAGGAGCACTGAGTGTTTTTACCATATAGAGAAGGCAGATTCTACTTTATAAGACAGAGGATTCAACACACGTAGCAAATTTATACACTGGGTAACAAAAGAAAGATATACGTGATTTCTTCATGGTCTAAAAATACAGATATAACCTAAGTATATATTTACATGCAAAGAAAAGAAAACTGAAAGGATATGCATCAACGTGTTAATGATTACTTGTGAATCGACCATTGTGGCTGATTTGAATATTTTGTCTTCCGACTCTATTTATAACTTTCCAAATCTTCTATGACTTAGAAAAGACCTTCTCTCTTTTATAGCAAGACTGGACAATATCAGGTCTCTATTTTGAAAGGGAACTGAGTCTTTCTTAGAGACGGCCATGGATTGGAAGTGGAAGGCTAGGTTCAGGTGGCCACTGCTACCCTAGGGCTGGCCCTTGCTGCTCAAAACAAGGTCAACAGACCAGCAACAGCAGCTTGGCTCAGAAGCATATTAGAAATGCAGATTCTCAGGGCCCACCCCCAATCTACTGGCAGCAAAGAGGATGAATCAAGAGATATTCCAGAAGTGTAAGCAGCAAGGCTGGACAATTGACAATAGGAAAAACGTCACGACCCTTGGAAACATTTCCAAACTTGGAAGAAGACAGGGTCATTACAAGAAATGGATTACTAAAACGAGCCAGTTTTAAAAGAGATAAATTTGGTTTTAAAAATATGAGGTTTGAGAACTTGAAAGATGGCTGGATGGATACGCTCAGCCTGAGAAATGTACAACTGGGAGCCAATTACACATGTCAAGATTGGGTTTACAAATTTGAGAGTAATCTAAGAAAAGAGATAACAGAAGCCACAAAAGTGGATAAGAGCATGCAAAGCAAAAGAAGACAACCAAACTAGATCTTTTATAATACTTATATTTTGGAAACAGGAGAGAAAGAGAAGTAAGAAGATGGGTGGCCAATACTAACACCACCAGGAGACTATACAGAGGGTGCCAAAAAAATGTATATAGATTTTAAGAAAGGAAAAAACTATTAAAATTGTAATACTCAATAAATACCAATAACAAATGATGAATACAAGTCATGTTTGACTTCTGCGATTACAAGAGGTGCTCAAAGTGGTTACCATCAGCGTCTAGACACTTCTGATTATGGCGAACTACTGCTTGAGCAACGTTGACCAAAATGCCCACTTGTATACATTTTTTTAGCACTCCCGGTAGTGTTAGAAAGCAAAGGATAGACATTTTATTATTATTCAATTCTTTCTTCCTTTCATGCCATACTAGGAGTGGTGTACACAATTATACTTACACAGAACAGTGATGAATTAATGGAAATCTTAATTCTTGAGACACAGAAAGACCATAATATTTGAAGGTGGGTGGAAAAGGAGAACACTGATGCTTTGGATATTATAATAATAGGTGCCATCATCATCAGATATCCAAAGTTTTTGTGGCTTTTAAATAAACTTTTGATGAAATTTCTACAATTTTTACAGTGCTGCAATTCAAATAAGACCATGAGTTATCTTTGTTTCATTCTTTCATTCACTCATTCATGCACTTAGCAAACATTTATTGAGCATTTACTATGAGCCAAGCACTCCTCTGGGTGTTGAGGATACAACAGTTAACACAATAGACAAAACCCTTTGCCCTTCTGGGGCTTACATTCTGGAGAGGGAGACATATATTGTAATAAAAGAAATAAGTAAAAATATTGTATGTTAGATGATGATAAATATTATGGAAGGAAGAGATATAAGGGTAGTGTGAGAGTTGTAATTTTAAAGGAGGTGACAGGGAAGTTCCCACTGAGAAGATGAATAGACCTGAAGGAGGTGAGGAAGCCACTCCTGCAGATATGTGAGGGAAGCACTTCCAGGTCAATGTTGAATGGACCTGGTGTGGTCAGGAAGGCCAGTGTGGCTGGGCTGAGGGAGTGAAGGGGCGAGCAGGAAAAGAGGACTGAGGAGGAAAGGCCAGCAGAGGTTCTTGAGCATATAAGTGATATTATCTGTCTTGGATTTTAACAGTCATTCTGGCTGTTATTTCAAGAACAGACAGAAGTAGGAAAACCATATAGGTGGCTATGGTAATAGGCAAGAAAAACAGTGACTTGGACCAGGTACCTTTTTTGTTTTTCTTCTAGCATATCATACTAAAGTGGAATGGAAGGAGGAAGGAGAGATTGTGTGTGTGCCAGGAAAAGGAATACAAAACTTTCAACTCTTCTAGTTATAAAATTCTATGTATTTTCACATTTATCTTCAGCAAACAGAACAAAATGGATAAGCGATTTAATTTAAACACTTAAACTTAATTTAAACATTTAATATGTTTAAATAGTTAAATCTTCTAAGTTATTATAAGCTATCCTAAACTTCAAGGGAATGTTTTTTAAAAAACTAAAACTATTACCATCACCATATCGATACATTTATATTTAGGCCAAGATAACAATAAAATAAACTGATAATTTATTTGAAAGACATGAGCAATATTTTTTAAATGGAGAGTCACTAAATAATTACTAGTTTAGTGTTATTTTAAACTCTTTTAATGCTATAATTAAAACAAAAATGAAAGTGCACTCTAAAGAGTACACACACAGAGATCTGAGTCACATCAGAACATGTAATTTGCTTTTTCTATATAGGTCTGAGACCAAAAACTCCATTTATTTACTACAGATTCAGAGAATAAACTGATTATTTATTTTATTTTTTCATTTTTTTTATTTTTTAAAGATTTTTTTGGGGAACTGAGGGAGGGGAACAGCGTTGGGGAATCGGAGAAGGGGAACAGACAAGTTGCTGTCCTTTTGTTCTTCAGTCTAGTTGTGGAGGACGTCGCTTCACTGGCCCATGTTGGTATTATCATTGTGCTCTTCCCGGATGAGGCAAATCAGTCACCGGCCATTGGATGGCCGCTCAAGGTGGCTCTTGGCAGCTCACACTGGCTGCCCGTTGCTCACGCTGGCTGCCGGCCACACCCAGTAGTTTATAGCAGCCTACTGCAGCAGGGGCTGCAGTCTACGCCGTCGCCAGAGACTCATGGCAGCCCAGCTCCAGGTCGAGCTGTTGTTCAGCATCTTAGCTGTAGAGGGCGCAGCATCACTGGCCCTCATGTGGGATCCGAACCGGGGCCCTGCTGCTCAGAGCTGGTGTCCCAAGCCAGCTCTTAACCAACGTGCCACTCAGCCGGCCACACATTCTACTTCTCTATACTTCCATTCTGATTTTCTTAAATGATAAATATAAGATGTTAAATCTTTAAGTAAATAATACTTAGACACTTGGGGAAACAGATGGGCAATGAACAAGAATAGAAAATTCACAAGAGGGAATCACGTAGTAGTATTTTTCATCTTTTTTCCCCTCTTTCCTTATTGCTTTCATGCTTCTGCCTCCAGGCAACCCAGGGGTAAGAGTGGTGGCAGCCACCACAGTACCTAAAACTTGGAGGGAGGAAATATTTATTGAGAAGAAAAATCAGATTGGTGGGGGTTCGAGAAAGGGAATCAGGGTATCAGAACTGGAATAGTGGACCTGAGATTGGCAGACTGCCATACGAGACCATGCTGATCTGTCACGCGTAGCTGAAAATGTAAATCTAGAACTCAGAGAGGTCTGGCCAGAATGATAAGTCTGTGAACCATCTGCATTTAGTAGTTATTTCGAGCTAAACACTGTAGGTGATTTGTCCTTATTACTGAGTAACAGCTAATTACTGAGATTTTCTTGCAGCGTTCTTTAGTACGTGCTCCGCTGAAGAACTGAAAGATAAACCAATTATTACAACTCTAAAGATGAAGTCTAGCTTACTATTGGAAAAAGTAAATAGGATTTTATTTAGTCCTAGGATCTGGGGCTGGCTCCTAAACCAAGAGTCTTTAGACGCTGTTTGCATGCTCCCTAAAACAATGTTGAAAACTTTCTGTTCCCTCATACATTTTTAATTTGCATCTAAACATTTTCATCGTAAATTTAAATAGTGGCAAAGGATGTGATTCCTGGTGTATTATAACTATTGACAAGTTTAAAATTAAATTATTATATCACTCAAATATAAACAAGATTTGATTCTCACCATCATCCATTTAAAAAAATATATATGGACAAACTCTATTTAATTGGCAGAAATTTAACATCTTGTCTTTTTCTCTTGAACTCATATTTGCATTCTGTCTTCCCCACAAAATTTTACCCTACTATGCCATATTTTGAGGCTTGAAAATCTTTGATCATTTTATCATAATTCTTTGCAATAAAAATACGAATACAAATTGAAATATTCTTGGTTCTATAATGCTGTTATTTTTTTTCTTCTGTATTTTAGTTACCATCATAGTTATTATAGACAAAATTGATCAAGCAATTTAATGACACAATTAAATAAATGTTAAAAATAGAAAGTTAAAATTTTATTGTAAATGTTATCTTTTAATGAGTTAATGGGGCCTTTTTTCAATTAGTTTATGTATCTGTGGGTTAATATTACTTATTGCCAGGATTAGATATACATTTTCTTTTTTTAATGTAAGCTCTGAAAAAACTTAAATAAATGAGAAGATAGGACTGAAAGGATTTTTATTACAGCAATAGCCTGCAATTATTTGAACTTCTTAGACTCATACACCTAAAATCACATACTAATGTATCATTAAAAAATTTTTAATAAGTTACCAACTGACCACTCAATTAAATACTCCTTTAATTTTGTTAGGCGTAAAGAACTGAAAACCTTCTGAGTTTTAAAAGGATTGTGACAATTATTTTCCCCTCTCACCATCCACACCAATAATTTGCATTATCTTCTTGTCCAGCGCTTCAAAGGCTCTTCCACCCAAGCACAATGTGCTGCTATAACATCTAAGAGGGAGGGAGGCCTTTCTTTCACAATATAGGAGGTGGAGGGGAGGGCATTTGTAAGAGGAAGGGAGAAAGGAGGAAGTAGCGCGACAAGGGTGTCCTCAAGCAGTAAATCTAACTTTAAGCCCTCTTTCCCCTTAGAAATCTTTGTGCACCCTTAGTTGGTTTGAACTAAGCTTTTTCTTTCTTTCATTATACCCTATTATGGCAGGGAGGGGGGGGCAGTAGGGAAGAAAATATTGATATACACCCGAGTATTTTTTGAGGGTTGTAGGAAAACCCAGTCTCATTCCCAGGGATGAGGAAAATTCTTCATGGAAGGGGGTTAGGGGGTGCGGAGGAGGGGGAAGGAGTAGTGGGTGCCCCTGGGTGGAGCAGATGAGGGATTACTCCTACGTCCACCTCAGAAAGTGGGAGAACCTTGAGGGGAGGCTCTCCTTTCCGAACCAGCATCCTGGGATTACACGTCACTCATTCCTTCATTCAGGAACATTTTTTAGGGCACTTTCTATGGCAGCCTCTGTGCTAGAATCAGGGATAAAAAGACCTTTATACTACTTGTCTTTAAGGGACTTACCCCAGGTGATCAGGACTCCGGTTCCTCACAGAGGTGCTCTAGCCCAGCCAGCCACCCTCCCTACTGCCCACCAAATACTTCTCCGCATCCTGAGATTTGTCCCCACATCCCTGCTCCCTATTCTATCAACACCAAAAGCTGTGTTGCCTCATTTCCTCCGGACATTATTGCATGGTTTCTAATGCTGAGTGGGCCATGCCATCATAGGTGCTGGCAGTGGATTACAGAGGTTACAGAGGTGTCCGAGATAGTTAGCTTCGCCATAGTTCAGGGAGGGAGGGCCGAGACCTCAGCGTTGGGAGGCCACAGTTCAACTACCTCTAGGCAACAAGAAGCTTCTCTCAGTGTGCTGTACAAATATTACCATATTGTTATGTGTGCCCTGGTGTCAAACATGTTGGGGAGCACTCTAAACTAATTCATCAAAGTATGAGCCAACAGGTCTGAGCACAAGTCCCAATGCACTGCCTGGAAGGGACATCTGCCCTGCAGACATCTTTGGTTTGGCAGATAGTGTTGACAATTAAAAAAATAATTTATTTGCAACGTTTAAAAAATCTCCCATAAAAATCTAGGTATCTGGGGGGAGGCCAGTTAGCTCAGTTGGTTAGAGCGCAGTGCTCATAACACCAAGGTTACCAGTTCGACCCTGCATGGGCCACTGAACTGCGCTCTCCATAACTATTATAGATTGAAACAACTACTTGACTTGGAGCTAATGGGTCCTGGAAAAGCACACTGTTCCCCGTCCCCACAAAAAAATCTAGATATCTGGCTTCTCATGAAAATGGAATACCAAGCTGTAGTCTCATATTGCGACAGTCAGCTGGCAATGCGTAAGTAACAGCTGCCCCCTTGAGACAAGGTATGCCCTTCCCACTTTACCTGCCTTCTTTCACCTACATTACTGAACACCCTCCCCATTTCCATCATCACTTGCGTTTCTCTCTGTTTTACTAGAATATCATCTGTCCTCGTGCTACTTTCACATTTACCAGGTGAACACACATGCACACATGCCCCTCCCTGTTGTCTCAGTAACTAGACCCTCAAAAGCAGAACTCAAAAAAGCAATTTAATTATTTTTATTCTAAAAACAATACCCATGCATTACAGAAAAATTACAAAATAAAGAAAATGAAAGGGAAAATTGAATCACCAGTGATCTTGCTACCCTGAAATAAGCAGTGTTAATACCTCAAAATGCATTTTTCTGGTTGTTTTCTATTGTTATATACAAGGCTACCCTGACACACAGGTAGTTTTGAATAGGCGTATATTTTTGTGTACTTCAAAGCCATTATTATGTTCCTTTGTGTTTAAAACCATGGGATTTGTTTGGCAATCATGATTTCCTATAAATAAAAATCATCTACTTCTAACTTTATTGTCCAATCCAATAGTACATATGTTGAACCTTATATAATATTTTAATTTACATAGAACTCATTGCATGCATTAACCTTATATAACATTTTTAAATTATTTGAAATTGGTCTGAGCTTCTCAGAGGGCATGTTAAATGTTTTGGAGCTTAGATGATAAAATCAATCACTTGGTTCTGGCAGAGAGCAGCCTGCTATCACTTTTGCTTTCAGTATCTCAGATGTCTACAATCGCCAATTTCAGACACTCGTCAATCGGGTGTGGCCTGTAGTTGTACCCAGTCATTTGTATTACAAAACACTTGAGCAACAGCCGATTAGATGATAAGAGTAAAGACTAAACACCCCTTCCCTCCATCCCTCTAACACCCAGGAACTACATCAACCCCTAGACTCAAAGAAGGAAAGAGAAGTACACATTGAATGAGATTCGGTTTCTGTCACCTCTCATTCCAGCATCCCTACAGGGGCTTATGTAGAAATTAAGTTCACAGAATTACAGACATATAGAAAAATAAGGAAATATTTCCTGTATGTCCAAGTTTATGGAGCTTCATCCTTGTTTTGCCTGTTGTTTCCCCCTATGAAAGAATACTGTTTTGGGACCGGCATTTTTCACAGAATTACATTGTGAACATACTAGTAAAATTCCTAATAACTCTACACAAGTGTTTGAAGAGGTGTGAACAGTAGTTATCTCTTCTGTGTTAAGTGAAATTGAAAAAGTTTCAGAGATTTAAGATGCCAGTGACAACTGCAGCTTCAGAGAGGGGAAATTATGAATTTACAAAATTATGATGGGGGAAGGCTTCCTTTTCTTTGCAAGTAAAATAAAAGAGGATCAGGAAAGGGGGTTGTTTTTTTAATGTGGTTCTTTTTAGCCAAGTAGAAAATAATGTTTACGGTTACTTTTTTGTAATCTTTTGGGCCTTTCTGTTGTAGGTTGTAGCAGCTTCAACAGCATTAAAAACCACTTGAACCAATAACTCATAATTAATCCCATTTTCAAGTTGCTCCATGTTGAAGTTTTCTTTCCAGGATTATGTATGCATTGGTTATTTTAACATACATTTACAGAACGTAGGCCTACTCTGTGCCAGGCATTATGGTAAATGCTGAAAGAAAAGGGTGAACAAGACACAGTCCTTTCCCTCTGGGAGAGCTCAGTGTAGAGAAACACGGACAAGTGCCACAATGAAATGTAAGTTAGAGTACAGTGAAGTATGCAGTGAGGTATTCATGGGAACATACTGGCACAATACCAAACTGGAAGAGTGGTTAAAGATGAAAAAGTATGGTGAGAAAGCAAAGTGAATTTAGGGAACTACACTTTGGTTCAGCGTGACCAAGAAGTTAAGGTGGAGAGAGGAAGAAGACAGTGCTGACAGACAAAGCTGAACACAAGGGTAGACATCAGATCATAAAAAATCTTCTCTGCCATGCTAAAGGTTTGAGTTTTATTCTCAAGGCAATGGGAATTCATCAAAGGCTTTTTCACAGAAGACGACCATGATCAGATTTGTGTTTTGGAAGGTCAATGTGTTGGCAGAAAAGAGAATCAATATTGGAAACACGGAGAGCGGCTGGGAGCTGGTGCAGTTATCCAGGTAAGAAATGATAATGGTGTGAGCCTGGGTAGCGACAGTGAAGATGGAGAAAAGAGGACACAACTGAATATATTTAAGATGTAGAGTCAGTAAGATCTGATAACTTCCTGGATGTGAGAAAGAAAGGACTTTCTGGTCATGGTCACTATAATGCTTGTGAAATGTTTGATTGGTATAAAATTCAGATTAAAACAAGTAATACTCATTCTTATTTTTGAGTCCTAAGTTTTACATTGAAATCTTTTCACCCTCTTGAATGAAAAAGATTCTGTCTCATCTGTACATCTTTTTCCGAATCATAAAATCACCATTTGCTGAGAAGGTGACAAAAAAATGGGGATGTGGTTCTTTAGAATTGCAGCAATTTCACATCTCTGTCACCACAATCTACTACACCTGTCCATACACCCACCTCCTGTCATTATTAATAGTCACTCGCTTTCTCAATTTTCCATTCAAACCTAATTTTTTTTAAAATAGTCTGACCACTAAATTGGGTGAGTCATGTTTAAAGTCATTCTCATGGTTAGTGGAGTTTTGGTTCTCAAACTTATTTTAAATAATAGTTATCCTACATTTCCAAAAATGTGGTCGAGTAATTCCATCCACCTTCTTAAATATTGGGTTGTCGGAAAAGTCATGACGCATTTTTGCAACGAAAAATAGAAAAAATACGTCATGACTTTTCCAATAACCCAATATATCAGAAGACGGCAAGGGAATTGTAATGCAATATGAATTTAAACTTTGGACTCACGTCATGTACTACAGTAGGTGTGATTTGAAGGGACATGTAGTCATTAATGTCAACTTACAAAAATTTGAATCAAATGGGAAAGGCACTGCTCAATAGACTTTATAGATATAAATTGTAAAACATAATACAGCACTATTTAGAAATTTTGCAAGCTTTCTGAATAAGCTCATTATCATATAAAACATATTAGCATGCTCTCTATAACCAGTGGCAATTAATGGCAGGATTAAGAAATTATGGGGAATAGAATTTGGGAAATTCCTGACTCCACTAACAATTCCATAGGAGACTCAGAATGTCCAAGACAGAAATTGGGCCTTGGTTTATACAATAGATGGGTTTCTGTAACTTGAAATTACAGAGGAAACCACCGAGACTATCTTGCTCAGCTCCCTAATATTGAAGAACTAAGGGCCAGAGAAGTATCTATTATAACAAACAAGATAAAACTGGTTGGTAATGGACCCAGAATCTAGACCAGAGCTCTTTCCAAGCGTCCCTGCCTGTCTTTTCTATGATCTTATCAGAGACTTAGGTGAATCAGGAAAGTTTCAACTAGAGAAGGAACTCTTTTTCATAAAGTTAATAACCAGCTTATAAATTACACTATATTTTATACAAATTCTGATTTTCATATCTCTATTCAGTTTGCTTAAAGGAAAATATATTCAAATAATTACATCTGTGAAATGTGAACTAGAAGGGGTTGGAGGTTGTGTTACACATAGCCTAAATTAATCAAAAGAATGAATTTTTTTTTAATTTAGAAGAATTTTTTCTTTGAAGTAAACACAGTAATGAGACTAAGCTGACTATGTCTTGCTCAGAGATTAGAGAGGATGAGAGGTAATCAGCATATTACATGTCTAAGCTGAGTTGTTCCATCTCACCCTACAGCAGTTGGGTCTAAAGCAAAGCTAGCCTCTATATAATTTGTGATTTTCAGAAGTTCTAATTATGGTGTTACTGTAATTGTGAAAAATCTCCAGCAAAGAGAAAGTGGAGGCCTGGCAGGAAATGCATCAGAGGCCCTCAGTGGAGCCCAAAACAGTAACATTCTCTGTTTCAAGTTCCTTGTCTCCTCCTATCATCATGGATTCTAAAAAGAAATGGGTAGATAGTCATGCTAAGGACATGACATATAAGAGTCCTTGAATTTATTAGCAATCTTGGCGTTCATAGCTTCAATATTCAGTTATAGGTATTTAATTCCGGACCAGTACATTCCTTTTTACAAATTTGTGTTGAAAGTGCTTACAATTGAGGAACATTAGGCTGCTCAGTGGTATTCATTTTCATATGAGCTGGATGGGGCCCCATGCCAAAGGAAGTTCGAAGCAGTAAAAAAATTACTCAAGCCCTGTGGCTGAGCCATTATTATCCAAGAATCAGGCTATTCAGTAAAGAATTTGCCTTCTGAATCCTAGTCATGTAATGACAACCCCTTTTATAAAGTGATGGCTGCTCCTGCTCAGTAAGGGAACTGACATTTGAGCACCTCCAATATTTTTACATGTTTCCGCATTCTCACAGCAGCCCTGTGATACATGTATTACCCCATTTCGCAAAGGAAGGGACAAATTCTGAGAAATGAAGAATGTTGCTCAAGGTCATACAGCCAGAAGACTGGTCTGTCTAATCTCAAAGTTCAAGTCCATTTCACCATTTTCTGCTGTTTCCCCAATGTAACAAGAAGTGCAGAAACTCCAAATCTCCACTCAGAATGAAAATGTGTTGTAAAAGCCCATGTCCTTTGCATATGAAGAGAGTCAGCCTTGCTATGATGCCAGAGTATGCCTCTGTTCATTTTATCTGCAAAATCTGCTGGCTATCCTTCACTTCAAAGAGCCAGAAAGTATCTCTATGATTAACTAACTATAGGGTGGGTATTTAAGAAATGCCATTTGATGACGACTGTGAGAACATTTGCTTCACAGCCATTAAACCAGA
Source organism: Hipposideros armiger (assembly GCF_001890085.2). Lineage (NCBI taxonomy): Eukaryota > Metazoa > Chordata > Mammalia > Chiroptera > Hipposideridae > Hipposideros > Hipposideros armiger. The sequence goes on from NW_017731586.1 coordinate 1,723,704, forward strand.
CCTAATCTCAGCTTCATTGTATTGAGCTTGTCAGATGCCAAAAGAAGTGATGACAGGGGGCCAAAGCAGATGTTATGACAAATTAACAAGGGAGGCTGCAGGCCAAGGAAGTCATAAAATGTTTGCAGCATACATTGAAGTATAATGTCAAGTCATCTAACATTGTTGACTTAAAGAGGCTGTCAGAAAAATAACCCGGTTTTGACTGAGAGCTATAGACACAAGACAGCTGAGCTCCCAGCAGGATCTGGTTTTGTCACCAGTAGTTTCACTGCTGTCTCGCTAAGCATTTGGGCTGGCTCTCATATGCAATGAGATCGTGTAAGATGGAACATTAGGTCATGGCCAGTTTGCCAGAACCAGTCAAGTGTGTTCTACATTTAGAAAAAGAGGAAGAATTTCTGGGCTCCTGCCCCCTTAAAAGGCCAAAGGACAACCTAAGGTCAATCAGAATAGCAACGTCTTGGTTTTACTTACTCTAGCACTGTATAGGCCACATTTTTATATTATTCAATTTGGAAAAGTATCAGTAGTAGGGTATTTTCACCATATTCACAAAGGTGAATATTAAAGACCTGCCTAATTGTGACGATTCATACACATTAGGATACATTTTTATCAGCACAAATTATCTCCCAAATGTGCTGATCACAAAATGCAATGGTGTATTGAAGGGGCCAGAGAATAAATATGTTAAATGTGGAAAACCAGTAAATTTTTTTTAAACCAAAAACCAAAGGACATGCAAACAGCATTTTAAAATGTGAAAAGAAAAAAAAATGTTCACCATCAAACTGATAACCAAAGATGTGTAAAATAAAATTGCAATGAGTTCACTTTTTGCCCCTAATATTAAAAAATTACAATATTCAATGCAATAAAGCATACAGTGAGATGGGCCTTCTCATACTCAGCTGATAAAAAATATAAATTGCTATTAGCTCTCTGGAAAGTAACTTACCACTATATTTCAAAAGCCTTAAAATGTTCATACGCCTCTGCAAGTAAAGTGGTAGCAGAAACTCTGGGGGTGGAGCCACGCAATCTGTGTTAATGAGTCATCCAAGTGATTCTGACACACATTTAAGTTTGAGAACCACTGCCCTAGGGACTGTCACCTATTCCCATGGCTTAATGACCATCTGTGGGCAGATGAGTCCTAAATCTACATCTGTACCCCAGATGTCTTTTCTGAATTCCAGGCCCATACAACCAACTACCACTTGGCATTTCCTTTTTTTGATATTTCATAGATCCTTCAAGATAAACATGTTTAACCTTAGGTTCAGATATTTCTCCTCAAAATGTTCTCTACCTCCAGGGACCCCAATCTCCATAAATAGCACTATCATTTCCACTCAAGCCAGAAGCCTGTCATCCGTGACCCCTGCCCTTCCACCTCATCACTACATCCAATCAAGCGCTAGTTTTCAAAAATACAAGATACTGCTATTTCTGAATTGTGTTCCCTAAAATCCGTATGTTGAAGCACTGACCCCAGTGTAACTGTATCTGGAGACAGGGGCTTTAGGAGCTAATTAAAGCAAGATGAGGTCATAAGGTTGAGGCCTAAAAATGATCTTCTGTGGCCCTAGAAGAGGAAGATCTCTCCCTGCTTTGTGAGGACACATGGCCATCTGCAAGCTGAGAAGAGAACTTTTACCAGAAACCAACCCTGGTGGACCTTGATCTGGGACTTTCGGCTCCCACAACTGTGAGAAAATCAATTTCTGCTGTTTAAGACACCAACCTTTATTATACATTTCATTATGGCAGCCCAGGCTGACTAAGACAGCTATCTATACATTGCCCATTCCGTTTTATCTCTAGTGCTACCATCCTTGTACAGACTACCATCATCTCTTGCCTAAACGACTGAAATATTTTTCTAGCAGTTTTCCCTCCATATCAGTCTCACCTCCTTCAAACCATTCTCTATATCCAGCTAGAGGAATATCATCAAGTCAGGTTTCAATTTACAATAACTCAGTGGCTCTCCTTCTCTTTCAGATAATGCCCAAATACTTAATATACATATGTCAGGATGGTACAAGGAATATTAACTGATGAATTCCAACCTTACCCCAGCACACCAATCCATTGATCCCTCCTCCTCCAGATACTTGCTGCCCTCGGTGTTTACATCGGCTCACCAGCACCCTCCTGGTCAGCCTGCTCTTAAGGGTCACTTTCTGGCCACACTGGCCAACATTTGGCTGCTGCCTACACAGCGCTGGGGAATCACCTTTATCTGTGAGGCTGTGCTCAGATCCTTCTCTCAGGTACCCCACGCAAGCCCCATACTAGACTCTCACTCAGCAGGTATACTGCCCCAATTTTTCTAACACCCAGACTGTTATTTTTTGTTTTAGACTTAAAAGCCCCAAATTGGAAGTTTCTATTATTGATTTTTTTGTGGGGTTCCCTCCACCTTTTAGGGGGATACTCCTTGGTTTACCGCTCAAGTGGTAGAGGGCTGAAGGTTAATATAATAGTAGCATTAAAAACATATCCATTAATACTTTACAAATTACCCCAATGTGTTAACTAGACAGTCTCATACTATTGTATTTGGCATCATTGAATAGCTCACCAGTCTCTCTATCTTTATTGGGTAAAACCATGCTGACTTTTAGTTTCTTAAATAGACCATACCCTCTCCCACCCTGGGCCTTTGCATGCAGTGGCCCGTCTGCCTGAAATACTTTTTTTTGTCCTTCCCTTTGCCTAGTCCACCTTTCAGCTCTCAATTAAACATCATTTCCTTAGGATAAATATCTCTGATCATTTTTATACAAGTTAGGTCTCCTGTCATACTTTCGCAGCTTACATAGAATTTCTTCCAACTTGTAATTTATGCACTTATAATTACTTACAATTATTTGTTTAGTGTCTATATTCCCTACTAGGCTATAAATTCCAGGTGTCTGGTTTCTCTAACGTAAATCTAGAATATACTAAGTGTTCAATAAATATTTATGACTGGTCCATTGACAAAATTAAATCATTATAGATTTCAGAATTAGTGTTCTGGTACAATATCTATTTATTTACAGTATCCCAAGATTGCACAACGTGTTTAAAAAGAAAGGGTTCTATCTGCAACTACTATTTTGAATGAATCAGATTTTATCAAGACAAATTTAGAAAGAAATTTGTTTGCCCACATACAACTAGCATCCACATACCCTCGTTTACATTTTTTATCTCCATCAAAATAGCCTCATTGTTCTCATGAACCTAGGTAACAACTTTAGAACAAATAAATGGTATATATTTAAACTCAATCAAGTAGTGTTACATTTTGAAATACTATTTCTGCATAAGATTTCACTTGAAAAGAGAACTTGAAAGCCACTCTTAAATAATGCATTTACATCTTATAGAAGAAACAAAACTTTCACAACAGGTTGGAAGAAGAGTCTAGAATCTCCTTGACACAAAGACCTATGATATAACTGCAGAAGCAGCATTGTTTTACCCTACCTAGTTTGTGGCCAACTGAAACATGCATAATAATACTTGTAGTTTTAATTCTCCTCTCTTACATTTATCCTACATAATTTTCCTTCTCCAATTTACACAGCTAAGATATATTTATCACTGGGCTGGAGGAAAAGGAAGGAAGGATTGAAGGAGTGGGGAAAGAGAGATCAAAGGTAAAAAGCAGGACCTTGTGGATCTCCTAAGCAACCTATAGCACTGATTATTCTACCATGAATCTTCTCGCTTTTCCTCTTACACAACCCAGTAGAAAGGTACAAAATATATTTGACTCCATGTCATATTGGGAATGATACCAATAGATTTATGTCATCTTCAGGACAATCAATAGTTGCACCTCATTAAACAAGTAATTTAGCTACAGCAGTGATTCTCTGAAGTCCACTCAACAGAGAATCCATCCTACTAATAAGCCTCCAGAACTGAGACATCAATCCATTAAAAGAAGCCAACAGGATACCATCTTCGTTGGGATGGCAAACTCAAGATGTCTCAAATGGAACTCATTATTTCTTCCACAAACTGGTTTACCTTCTTAATTTCCCTGTTTGAACTAGCACTACAATCATAATACTAGTCATCCAAACTTATAACCTAGGGGCTACCTTTAACCTCTGTTTTCTCTTTCTCCACAACACAAGGAAGAGGAAATGAGCTAAGACTTACTCTCTGTCCTAACCACTAAATGGGTCAGGC
>NW_017731586.1:1733198-1735683 GCF_001890085.2 Hipposideros armiger
TTGTACCTTTTCACCAACCCCTCCCTGTTTCCCTCACCCTCAGCCACTGGAAACCATTTTTCTACTCTGTCTCTATGAGTTTGACTTTTTATTAGATTCCACATGTATGTGATACCATGCATTATGTATTTTTCTCTCTGGTTTATTTCACTTAGCATAGTGCCCTCCAGGTTCATCCATGTTGTTGCAAATGACAGGATTTCCTTCTTTTGTAAGGCTGAATAATATTCCATTTTATATATTTCTTGATACATATACTACATACAAGGTCTGACAATTAAGTTCATGAACTTGTTGCAACAATGTGGCTAACCCTTTTTTGACATCAGAGGGATTATTCATTACTAATTTGTACCAACTGGAAAACAATTAACCAAGTTTACTATTTGGAAGTGCTGAAAAGGCTGCATGAAAAAGTTAGATGACCTGAACTTTTCGACAACAATTCATGTCTCTTGCATCACCACAATGCATCACCTCACACGACACTGTCTGTGAGGGGTTTTTTGCTAGTAAACAAATAACTGTACTGGAACACCCTCCCTACTCACCTGATCTGGCCCCAGTGACTTCTTTCTTTACCCCAAGATAAAGCAAATATTGAAAGGAAGACATTTTGATGACACTCAGGACATCAAGGGTAATATGATGACAGCTCTGATGGCCTTCCAGAAAAAAGACTTCCAAAGTTGCTTTGAAGGGTGGACTAGGAACTGGCATCAGTACATAGCTTCCCAAGGGGAGTACTTTGAAGGTGAATGTAGTGATAGTCATCAATGAGGTATGTAGCACTTTTTCTAGGATGAGTTCGAAAACTTAATTGTCAGACCTCGTATTACATATAATGAAATATACACATTTCTTGATCCATTCATCCGATGACAGACACTTAGGTTGTTTCCATGTCTTGGCTATTGTAATAATGCTGGAATTAACATGGGAGTATAGATATTTCTTCAAGGTAATGATTTTGTTTCCTTCAGATACATACCCAGAAATGGGATTGTGGATCATATGGTAGATCTATTTTTCATTTTTCAAGGAACCTCCACACAGTTTTCCATAGTGTCTGCACCAATTTACATTTCCACAAACAATATATTAATACAAGAGTTCCCTTTTCTCCACATCCTTGCCAATACTCATCTCTTGTCTTTTAGAGGACAGCCATTCTAACAGATGTGAGGTGATATCTCATTGTGGTTTTGATTTACATTTCTCTGCTGATTAGTTATGTTGAACACATTTTCATGTACCTGTTGGCTATCTCTATGTCTTCCTTGGAAAAATGATTATTCAGATCCTTTGCCTATTTTTAAATTGGGTTATTTCNCAGTAAAATATGGCAAAAATGCACAGTTTGGTCTTCCATCTTCAACTTGTAAAATCTCCCAAACTCAACCAAATCGCTCAATTTTTTTTTATAATAAAGCTAGAGCTGTCAGCTGTCAAATGACATAGCAATAACTTAGATGCGAATGACTCTAGTACTTCCAAAAATGAACTAGTGCCATCTGTCACAAACATGTGTCATGACTTTTCCGACGACCCAATAGTTCCAGGGTTGTACTATTTCCAGAGTTATCATTAGCCCATAGGATAACAGTTCTGAAAATAAAGAGACCTACAGAACAATACAGGAGGCTGGGAAGTGATGGGCTTCATCTGTGTTGACCAGGATTTGATTGCCAATAAAAGAAGCCATTCTAGCTCATTTAAACTCAAAGGGATTTAATATAATGAATTGAGTACTTACAAAGTTGTTAGAAAGTTTGGGGTAACAGGCTCCCGGCTTGATGAGGAACCATCACCAGATATGCCAACCAAGGTCGCTATTGCCTGAGCAATGGTCAGAAAAGGGGAATGATCAAAGCTGGGGGATAGTAGCAGCCCTAGCTCTTGGCTCCAGACACATTGCCTCAGTCCAGATCCATGCCATCAAATGGATGTCCCTGCCACCCATGGAAGTAGGGACCGGACCCTGGGGCCTCTGCTGCTTTGCTATACAAAAACCAGAGCCTCCACATCTCTGCCTGACAGTGGAAACAGCAGAAGTGCCACCTCTGTCTCACTTCTGTCTTCCAGTTATGACATTCATATCTGCTCTAGCAGAGACTGGACCACACGTGGAATCTGAGGAAGTCTGGGAAGTGGAGACGTTAGCTCTGTCCTCTAGCATGTTACAAAGGGAAGGGAGGTGGAGTCATGTGGGCCACAAATGATATATCTCTCGGAACATACTCAGCTGGAAGCTTCTCTCCTAGACTGGAAGCTACCAGAGGCCAGAGACCTGACTGATGTTAACCAGAAGTCCCAGCACTTAGCAGAGTGTCTGATGAATAGTAGGGGTAAGGAAGGGAGGAGGAAGGGAGGGAGGGACCAAGTCAGGGCAGAATCTGCAGGTGGAAAACATTGGAAAATTCTGTTTTGACAGTATTTAAACCTTAATATGAAATGAAGCAGGGACTGACACTAATAATTCTCA
>NW_017731586.1:1742108-1746066 GCF_001890085.2 Hipposideros armiger
TGAATTAAAGAGACCTGATTTTAACAAGAGCTTTATTATCCAAGAATGCCTGGAGTTCATAAAACTTTTTTTTTAATAGGTGGAAGAGGGCTCTATGAAGAAGGCAGTAATCAGTATAAGTTGATACATTATAATAGGAGGAAAATACCTCTACATTTAAATTGGATCATTTTTATTCATTAGTGTTCATAGTGCAGTTTTGCTGTAAAATAAAAAACAATGACAAGCAAAATAAGTAGTAGTATACTCTTTGGGGGAAAAGGTAGAGTTTTTAGTATACATTAATTTGTTAGGTTTGCATGTTTAATTTACTACTTATCTTTAGAAACACTAAAAGATTATCTATTTACACATGAATATGTAATTCTTTACAGCAAAGGTATCAGAGGTCCTTATAAAGAACTCAGATTCTCTCAGTCTATGGAGGGGCTAATGGACTAATGGTGTTCAAGTGTACCATGTACCTTTATATTTGTGAAAATGATTATTCCTTTCTCACCTACAAGTGCAAAATAAAATATGACTATAATGTAAGGTGACTTTATTATTGAAAGTTTTAAACATGCAAAAATAAGTAGTACAATGAATCTCATATGTCTATCATTAATATTATTTCATCTATACTCCCACACTGCCCTCTCCTCCCACCACTGGATTATTTTAAAGCAAATCTCACAATATTTCACCATATTATTTCAGTATGTATCTCCAAAAAATGATTTCAAAAAAATAACCAAACTATCATTATCACATATAAAAATTATATATGACTACTTTAAAATACACTAGAATTTGCACAACCAAAGGAGTGTTATTTTCAAAGAATCATCTTAAAAGGCTATAAATGATGCTAGTCTTACTCAAAACATTTTTGGACTATTTCTCAGGGTTATTTTCAGAATTTACTATATATTCCTTAATAATCTCAAATGATGACAAGTCTTCACTCTTCAATGATAGACTTGACTTGAAAACAGTCAAAAGTCTTTGGGAATAAACCTCAGTAAATAGGAGAAGTACTCAGACTGGACAGGGCTGGTTTTGTTAAAGAGAGTAATATATACAGAGGCACAAGCTATGTTCCTTTCATGAAAGGAGTCTGATGCTCATAAACTAGCTGTGAAATTACTGTCTCAATGACCAGAGATGCTGGGTGAGAAAAAGAGCTCTCTTGTATTGGGAGCTGGAGCAGGAGTGAAACTAAGCGGAGAATGTGCAAGGCAGCTGAGAGAGCCAGTCAACTGGTGAAAGTCACTTACGCTTAATCTTTGTACCCTAAATTCCAGTGATTCCAGGCCACTTTCAGGATTTATCTTGTATTTCAGGCTTCCATGAGGCCTCTGTGCTTTTGCAAATGATGTTCCCTGTAATTGGAATACCCACTCCCATTGGGAAGCCAATGGATGAATCCCTAGTCATCTTTGAAGACCTTGATCAAATATTACCATATTCCTTGACTCTCTTTGGCATAATTAGTTACTCCATTGTCTGGTCCTATTTGTACTTTGTAAATCTTTTTAACATCTCTGTGACTACTTTATAATTATTCAGATATGTGTGTATTCCCCCAATTAGATTGGGAGTTTTGCTTTTGTATCTCTGGCACACAGTGATAGCAGGTACATATTAGTCCCTCAATAATCATTTAATACACAGATACAGTTAATAATCCACACGTCTTTACATGGTTTAGACCCTGAAAAGTCCTCATAATGCAGCAAAGTAGTTGTGGGTTCAAAAACTTACAGAATAAAGCAAGGAAGACAAATGGTTTTGTTTTTATTTTCCAGGACTTTTTGGAGAATTGGGGGAAGGAAACAGCGTTGGGGAATCGGGGAAGGGGAACAGACAAGTTGCTGTCCTTTTGTTCTTCAGTCTAGTTGTGGGGGACACAACTTCACTGGCCCACGTTGGTATTATCATTGTGCTCTTCATGGGTGAGGCAGTTGCTCACTGGCCATTGGACGGCCGCTCACAGTAGCTCACGAAAGCTCATGCCAGCTGCCGGCCAGCCCCACTGCAGCCTACGCCATCGCTGGCGACTCATGGCAGCCCAGCTCTAGGTCGAGCTGTTGCTCACCATCTTAGCTGTAGAGGGCGCAGCATCACTGGCCCTAATGTGGGATCCAAACCAGGGCCCTGCTGCTCAGAAGTGGCGTCCTAAGCCAACTCTTAACCAACGCACCACTCGGCCGGCCCCAAAGAAGACAAATCTTATGCAAGAGCAGTTTTTATGAAGAAACCCAGAAAATCTCAGATGTTGGCAGTGGAAAGTTACAGCACAGAACTGCTGTAAGAAATGTTAGCAATTTTTTCCCCTTTTTAAAAATAAAATTTCCAAATCCATTTCTGAGATAATTGTTTTATTTTTCTTTGAGCAATTAATACTTGAGGAGTTAACAAATTAAGTACCAGTTAAAACTGAGTACCAGTTAAAATTGAGTTCAAACTTAGTTGATCCACATTTTTCTGAAAATAAATTTGGAAGGCAGAACAAAGCATAAAAAAATGAATTATCTACGTTCAAGGAACTGGACGGCTGACTCTTAAGGCCATTCTGTAAAAACTAAAGTACAGAACGATAGAAACAGGACTCAATACAGTCTCCTGTCAGGATGATTCACTTACAGTACTCTTTTCGCTTTCTCTCCCACCTTCGCCCAGAGCAAGAACAACCCTATCTATTCCTACTCCAATGACTTGGACTTGGCCTTGGTGGGAAGCAGAAGCTTTTCTTCCAGCATCACGCTAGTGACAGGGCCACACCTACCACAACTGTGGCATCATCCTAGGATGAGAAATAAAAGAGTCTGTGGGTAGCCCAGGTGGGTAGAAAGATAAAAGGAAAGCCACCTATGAAGAACTGCATCTGATACCTGTTCTTGGTTAAACCTGAATTTTATCTAGACAATAAAGCTTGCTTTTCAGAGTGTCTGGCTCACAGCATATTTTCAAACTAGTTTTTTATTTTTTAATTTAGTAAGCCCACAGAAATTTTTATAATCCTTTTTATCAGCTGGTAAATATTCTATTGAACCATGTTTGTATGAAAATAACCTGATTTGGATATAGAAGAAACAGAATTGAAGTAGTTGAGCAACAGGTTTGCTTGGTTTCAATGGTTATATTGCACAACCTGGGCAAGGCATCCCATGATAGAAAAGACTGTTCTAACTCAACCAGGAAATCCGGCCAGACCACCCAGGGACTTACAAAAGCACTCAGCCTCCACAACATAAGAATGATTTAACTGACATCATGACACATGGCCTCTTGGATCCTGTGGCCATTCTCAACTGGATAATATATAATATAAATTAACAATTGGTTTTTGCTAATTTTATAAACAAAATTTAATGTTACATATGAATAATTTCACATTCCTAATAAAGTGGGAAAAAGTGAAACATTCAAGACTCCTTTTATCTTTTGAAATATCAAATACCAAAAAGTAAGATTTAATCTTGTTTCCAAATTTAAGAGAAAGTTATATGCATATGACAGAGATACTTTCTTAAATTTTGAGAAAACAAATCTAAAATATTTAAAATGATTTTTCAAAATGTATATAAATAGTTTTCTCTGAAGATCTATGTGCTAAATTGAAATTTATTTTTCCCAAAGAAGGTTTAATTTTGATTTGCTGGGTCCAACTTTTGCATATGGAAGTTTGAATCAGTTCATTGTAATTGCTGCTTTCTAGTTAATCATCAATTCAGTTCACATTAATAACACAAACTTTTATAGCAGATCTATCCATGACATTGCACTTGTCTGTGGGGACCATCCATTAAAAGGATGAGAGGGAATTATTCACCCTTATTACTTCTTTTAAGCATATTCATGAGAATAAGGCAACAAGTATGATAAACTAATCTTAACAGGTTGCTAAGAGCAGACTTATGCCTCATTTGGGCGTATATGCATTTTCTAAATAAATTCTACTTAAGGGCCGGCC
>NW_017731586.1:1749096-1780167 GCF_001890085.2 Hipposideros armiger
AAAAAAAAATTATAGTTGACATACAATATTTTATTAATTTCAGGTATACAACATAGTTATTAGGTATTTATATACCTTACCAAGTGATCATCATGATAATTCTAGTATCCATCTGTCAACTGGCTGTTCACATTTAAAAATGTACACATCTTATAGAAATATTGGGAAAATAAATGTTTATGAACATATTACAAATTAATTAGATATTCCAGGGGAATAAAACAACAAAAAGCTTTACAGGATATATAATCAGACTTATAAGGATGAATTTAAGAAATTGAGATTAATAGTCTACTCTATATTTTAGATCTGTTAATATGGACAGTATTAAAACTGAAAACTTTTCAGATAAGGCCATAGAAATATTGTTTATAGAATTAAAGACTATTGGACTAAAGGGTCTAATAATAAGGTACTATTTATGGATACAATGTTCTAAGCACTGTATTGTTATTATTTCTAAACTTTACACAGGCCTGAAAGGAAGTAATATTAGCTCCAACTTCTAATATCTTTGAATAATAAGCATTTTATTTCTTAATCAACAGGTGCTTATTTTAAAAAAGTAAACGCCTGCTGGAGAAAAAAGTCTTTGCAATCATTAATACCTAAATGAAAACTATTTCATCAGATAATCACCTTGCTCCACTCAATATCTAATAAGTAGCTGTTTTGATAGGGGAAGGGAGTGATAGGGGTAGAATAATTTGGGGCTACTGAGATTTAATGGGGTGGCCAATTTGAGTTGAGCATCAGAGTAGGATTACTGTCACTTAAAGGGCATGGTGAGCACATTACAGTTTATTCTGCACCTCACATGGTGACAGCCACTCCACTGAACATTATCTGCTGGAGAGTCTGGGAAGGCTCCCAGGTGAGTAAATTTCTGTCCAGCTTGTCCCAGCCAGCACAGCAGGCAGAACCAGAGAAAATGCGGTCGGAATCATATATGGTAGATGCAAAGATAAACTTCCTAATTATAAGGAAGAGTAAACACTGGAACTAGCTACTCAGGGAAGGAGTATGTGGGATTTCCATCCTCAAGGTAGTAGTTCTCTCATGGGAAAAAGTTATCTGATAGAAAGAAGTTCTGGGGACCGCATGCTCCTAACTGGACATGACTGAAGATACTGAGGGAAGACAAGCTTTACTTAAATGAGAGGCAAAGGATTTTACCTTTTCCTTTTAATTTATTTTTTTACTTCTTTTTTTATTATTATTATTAGTTTCAGGTGTACAAAGCAACCTAATAGACATTTAAAACCCTCATAAAGAATAACCCACCCCCAAAGCTACTACCCCTCTGACATCTTACATAGCTGTTACAATACCATTGACTATCTTCCCTATGTTGTACTCCACATCCTGTAACTATATATATCTATATATTTAGTTATAGTTGACATTCAATATTATTCTATTTCAGCTTTAGGTGTATAGTGCATTGGACAGGCATCTACACAGTCTGTGACGTGATCCCCCTGATAAGTCCAGTGCCCATCTTGTAACTCATATGATCTTCACCACATTGTTGATTATATTCCCCATACTGTATTAACTATCAATTTGTATTTCTTAATACTTTCACCTTTTCACCCTACCTCCAACCCCATTCCCATCTATCACCCTAATAGATCTATACCTATCTGGCACCATACCTAGTTATTACAATATTACTGACTATATTCCTTATGCTATATATACCCTACATCCCCATGACTACTGTGTAACCACCAATTTGTACTTCTTAATCATTACCCTTTCACCCATCCTTAACCCCCCTCCCATCTTAAAGAAGTCCCTCTAAGGGTTCTTGTAATACTGGTTTGGTGGTGATGAACTCCTTCAGCTTTTTCTTGTCTGGGAAGCTCCTTATCTGTCCTTCAATTCTAAGTGACAGCTTTGCTGGGTAGAGCAATCTTGGTTGTGTGTCGTTGCTTTTCATCACTTGGAATATTTCCTGCCACTCCCATCTTGCCTGCAAACTTTCTGTTGAGAAATCAACAGCCAGTCTTATGGGGGCTCCCTTGTAGGTAACTAACTGCTTTTCTCTTGCTGTTTTTAGGATTCTCTGTCTTTAACCTTTAGCATTTTAATTATGATGTGTCTTAGTGTTGGCCTCTTTGGGTTTATCTTATTTGGGACTCTCTGGGCTTTCTGGGCTTGTATGTGTATTTACTTCACCAGGTTAGGGAAGTTTTCTGTCATTATTTCTTCAAATAGGTTTTCAATTCCTTGCACTCTCTCTCTTTTCCTCTGGTACCCCTATAATATGAATTTGGTACACTTGATATTGTCCCAGAGGCCCCTTAAACTCTCCTCAATTTTTTGGGTTCTTTTTTCTGTCTGCTGTTCTAGTTGGGTGTTTTCGGGGTTTTTTTGTGTTTTTTTTTAAGATTTTATTGGGGAATTAGGGGAGGAGAACAGCTTTGGGGAATTGGGAAAGGGGAACAGACAAGTTGCTGTCCTTTTGTTCTTCAGTCTAGTTGTGGAGGACGTCGCTTCACTGGACCATGTTGGTATTATCATTGCGCTCTTCCCGGGTGAGGCATATCGGTCACCAGCCATTGGATGGCCGCTCACAGTGGCTCACAGCAGCTCACACCAGCTGCCGGCCATTAACACTGGCTGCCGGCCACTCACGGTAGCCTACAGCAGCCCACTGCAGCAGGGGCTGCAGCCTATGCCGTCACCAGCAACTCATAGCAGTTCAGCTCCAGGTCGAGCTGTTGTTCACCATCTTAGCTGTAGAGGACACAGTGTCACTGGCCCTCAAGTGGGATCTGAACCAGGGCCCTACTGCTCAGAGCTGGTGCTCCCAAGCCAACTCTTAACCAGCGCGCCACTCGGTCGGCCCATAGTTGGGTGTTTTCTGCTACCTTATCTTCTACATCGCTGGTTGGATCCTCTGCTTCATCTAATCTAATATATTCATCTATTATACATCTAATAATACATCTAATATAATATATTCTTCATTTCCGTTATTGTATCCTTTATTTCTGACTGGTTCTTTTTCATGGTTTACATCTCCATTTTAATGCTTCCTATCTCTCTGTTGAAGTTCTCCCTGAGATCACTGAGCATTCTTATAACCAGTGTTTGAAACTCTGTGTCTGATAGATTGCTTATCTCCATTTTGCTTAGTTCTTTTTCTGGAGCTTTGTTCTTTTCTTTTGAGACATGTTCCTTTGTCTCCCCATTTTGGCTGCCTCCCTGTGTTTGTTTCTATATATTAGGTAGGGCTGATGTCTTCCGGTCTTAGTAGAGTGGTCTTATGTAGTAGGTGTGCTGTGGGGCTCAGTGGCACAGTCTTTCTGGTCACCTGAGCCACACACTCCAGGTGTGTCCCTTGTGTGGGTTGTGCATGCCCTCCTCTTGTACTTGTACCTTGGTGAATAACTGTACATCAATGGGAGAAACTGACCCTTTGGCTCACTGGTTGTGAGGACTGGCCTTGACTACAGTGTAAGAGTTGTTGTGCAGGGGCTGATTCTACGGTGCAGGATTTGCCTCAGCAGGGCTCTGGTGCCTGCCCAATCTGCCCCTTGGGTGTGTCATACTTGGAGGTGGCTGGGTAATGATCCAGCTTGTTTTGCAGCTGGCCACTGGGGGCGCCAGCCCTAGGACCACCTTGGACGGGATCCACTATAGGTCAAGTTTAGCCACAGCCCATGCCCCACCCATGGCCTTCCGGCAGGAGTCACAAAGAAATCTGCAGATGTCTGCTACCCGTGCTGTGCTTAGAAGCGCCTTGAGAGGCCAAGCCCAAATCAAGGCCAGCTGCGCTAGTACCGCGCTTAGGGCTGCTCAGCCCGAGGTACAGGACATGCTCAAGCCCAGATGCTGCTTGTCTGGGTTCTGCAAACCTTTGAGAGATCCTAGGAAAGTCTGCAGCTTGAGCCAAGGCAGGAGGTCTGCACAAAAAAGCCACTGAAAGCAGCCCGGGTGTGCCTGAAAGTTGAGCGGAGACAGGTCTCAAATCACTAGGGCGCGGCGAACAAACAGTGGAGACTTAGAAATGGCGGCCACCTGCATCCGCATATGGGGCTCAGCAAAGAAACAATGGCCTCCGCCAGCTCCCCTGTCCAGGAGAAAGCCGCCTCTCCAGCCCCCGTCTCAAGCCAGAAAACTCAGTTCCCCACCATATATCCCTGCTGCCTCTCCAGCTGCTGCCCCAGCACTGGAGCTCAGAGCCAGTGATTCTTTTAGTGGGTAAGTCCGTGTGCGGTCCCTTTAAGAGAAGCGTCTGTCAGTGCAGCTGCCCTCCATCTCAGTCACAATCTCTGCAGGTTTTCACAACCAGAAATTATGAGGACTTCTCTCCCTGGCACTGGAACCCTGGGCTGGGACCTCTCGCTCCTCTGTGGGATGGGGGAGGGGGGACCCCCACAGATGAAATACCCCTCCCTATCTTTAATGGTCACACGCGGGTGTGGGACCAGCTCATTTGCGTCTCTGCCCTTCCTACCAGTCTGGAGATGGCTTCTTCTGCGCATCCTTAGTTGAAAGGCTTCAGTTCAGCTTGATTTTAGGTGATTTCCAATAATGGTTGTTTTGTAGTTTGGTTGTAATTTTGATGTGGTTATGAGAGAAGGAAAGCACGGTGTTTACCTACTGTGCCATCTTGGTTGTCTCACTGTTGTTACCATTTTAAAAATACAGTGTCATGAGTAAAGTATTCATTTCTGTCCAAAGCAAAAATATACACTTATCACATTACCAATAATTTTTATTCTGCAGATCTAATAAACAGACCATCTAGAGAGCTTTACAGTTTCAGTTTATCAGAACTACTGATTTTTTTTAATAGGCCACCTATCTAAATTGTTTTAAATAAAAAAGCACTTGCAATTAGAAATTGGTAGGCTAATTTGGGGGAACTTCATACACCTAAAATACACTCTTATGATTCCTCTAAACTCCCATGTTGCCATGTTCTTCACTTAAAAGGTCATTAATAGTATTGTACTTCGGTTTCCTCACATATGAAACTGGTGTGCTAGAGGGCACTGAACTACCTGGATGATCTGTGAACATGAAGTCTCTTTCAGTTCTAAAACTGTGTGTTTCTGTGGTCTCCAGGGCTGATGGTTCTGCTTGTGCTCAGGTCCCTACTCTGCTTCCTCCTTATGGGGTACTCTGGAGTCGGCTTCCTCATGTTACTGCCATCATTACAATCTTCACTTAGTGCACTTTGTTGGCACAGTTATTTAACCCACGTCTGTTCTCTCATGTCCGAGATGCCATGGACAGGACTTGAAACATTTAACACCTATAAAAGTTGCCTGGCATAATGCCTCAGACTGTCTCTCACAGGACAGCCTCAGTGAAGTTAATTCCACCCTTTCTGCTGTCTTTAGAGAAGCTCCTCACCCATTTCAAATTAATGTTACACACAATTTCCCATGGAAACAAAGGACAGAAGTTGAGAAAATTGTTAGGTTTATGCTTTGGAGTTTGACACAGGCTTTGTATTACAACATTTTATCTTTCATCTTTTATCACCCATTATGATCACTATCATCTGGCATGTATATGAGCTGTCTGTGTTCCCAAAGTCAAGGCTCAAAATAATTGCATATGCACTTGACCAGAAACACTTGCTTTTATCAGAAATGCAAATGGCTAGATCAAATAGCCAGATAAATGTTTATGGGGGTCTGGAACTTTTTCTGGATATTTTCAATCCCTTGCCCATTATTATTTTAATTGTTTATTAACAATTTAAAATGTTCTGCCCAAACTAGACACATTGATATTTTTCTTGAAGTTTTTTTCTTTTTAACTGCATATCCTCAGTTTACTATAGGTGAAAATTATCTATACACCTCATGAAAACAGTAGTTGAATACAGAATTCAGTATGTATACATCTCAGAGAATGAACTGACAGTAAGTATAAATTTTCCTTAGAATCAAGTGGATATACATATCATATATGAATACTTAAGGACCACCTAAAGATGAGATATTCATGAACATTTTAGGGCACATACAGAACAAGCATATATGTTGTGACATCCGTAAATACCTGCTGAATTAATGAAAACAGAAGATTTTAGAAGGTTTGTGAGTCTTAAAACATGCTGTCGTTAATATTTTTTTCATTGTTTACTAAGGAGAAACTCTAAGAGGCATAGTAATTATTGAGTCTGCCCTTGTTCATGTTACTATCACTCCAAAATTACAAAATTAATCTGTCTTCAGCTTTCATAAAAATCTATTTAACATTATGCCAAAAGCTTATGTTAAAATGACCATATGAGGAATATTTTGGCATCTTTCATAAAACTGCAATTTGATGACACTTTGTTGAATGTCCTTCATAACAAGATCTGTGAGGTAAATTGTTCTTCCAGTTCAATACTAGGCAATATTTGTTTCTTCTAATCAATTAGTATGTTTCATTTTAGTGATCAGTAAGAACCATACAATTTATATTTCCCCTTTTACCAAGAAGTCCAGAGTTAAGTTTCCTACTTAGTTTTAGCATCCTTAAGTTTTCAGATTAATTATTCACCATCCCTATACCTTCCCTCCCACCACCATGTTCATGAACTGGCAAATGTAGTGATATGTGTTATTTACATGTCATCTACTGACATACTATAGTGGTAGTATATATGGCTGTTACAGCTCCAAGTAGAAATATGTACACTATTAATATAATGTCATGTACTCCAAACACACCTTCCTTTAATTAATATTGTGAATCATATGGCTTTATACCTAAAGAAAAAATCTTTCCCAGGATTTATAGACCAAAAGAAAATAAGTCTGACATATTTCTGGGTGTGGTCTCTGAAGTTTCTATCCTCTTTGGCTTTGATTAGCTGAATATTTGAGGTCATCTGGAAATATGAACGTTGGCAGTCCAGGAGCTATGTACATTTTATACTTGTCCATAATAAGATGCTGATAAAGATCACTATATTAGAGCTTTCTCCTCAACTTAGCCTTAGCAATATGCACGCATCAGAAGGGCTTAGCCGTGGAAGTCACTGTGGAAGAACTGGGAAACCCATTCATCCACATGCAGACATTTCAATAGTACCTTTTGGGTCTAATAAAATTAGGAGTCAAACTGTCCTATCACAATCAGTTATGAAATATGAATTGGCTACATATGAGTAAGAGAACATCAAACATTAATATCAGTGATGGAAAGTATAAATTCAAGAATAAAAATGAGGAGGAAGCACCCTCTGCGTGCTGCCCCCGGGTCATTTTTTATCTCTGTGCAATGAGCTTGGTCAGTTCCAAGGGTACTGTGGAAGAAAGTCAGTTCTAAAATTAATAATGATAATTTGATCACTTCATGAATATTGAGAAGGAATAAATCATCTTCTCTTCCTTTCTGGCATTCTATTCAGGAACTATGTCATTTAAGCAACTCTGTTCTTGCAAGAGGAAGTCAATCATAACTCTGACCTAGAAAACAACTAGAACAAGTACATGTGCTGAGAGAAGCATGTTCATGGGAGATTATCCGAAGGATATGAAATCAATCCATTCCTCTGGAAAAGCAGTCACAAACTACTGAGATCAATTTAGCCCACAGAAATATTTTTTTCACACTGCATTTTTTAAAATTTGAGCCAGTATTGAAAAATTGTGAAATTTCAAATGTAGAAGGTTTGGCAACAGCCTACCAGTGTCCCCACACGGCAACATCTGCTAGAGTAGAGAAATGGCAGCTGCTGCCTTCAGTTAGGGCAGGGGGTCTCCAGATGGTCTTCATGCGGTCAGAGTCCACATGCATCTGCATCTGCAACGCCTACAAATATTTTTTTGACAGAGAGTGAGTCTACAACTTGGTTTCTCTGATGCTGCCAGTGAATTATATGGTTTATTTATTTATTTTCTGAAGTCATCTTACTTTTTTCATACACATTTATTTTGGATAGTGACATTTGAAAAGCCTCTAGGCTTTCTTAAGTTTGGAGATTGTAGAAGAGATGGTTAACTGGTCCCTACATCTATTTTCCCTCTCTTCTATGACTATAGAAACCCCAATTTTCACTGAGCATGTGATGGTCCAAAAAAAGACTACATTTCTCAGCAACTCTCACTAAACTAAGTGTGGTCCGATAACTAATTTATCACTATAACAGGTATTCATGCCCTTCATCCAGAGACCACAGGAATAAGCCAGTGGTTGAACAAGTTGGGTTTATTGCTCATTATTATGAGGGAGAATGCCGACCATAGTGTCTCATAAGAAAATGTTAGAAAGGCTTTACTATAAAATTTCGTTTGTATGAGGCATTATTAGGGAGGGTTGAGGGAAGCAGGGTTTTACTCTGGATTGGATGCTTGTCAGGAAGCAGGAGTAATTCTGTGATTGGGTTTTTTAAAATATTAGCAGGAGGTATGAAACACAACCAAAGCTGTAATTGGTAACAAACCTGCAGTCACTCATTAGAGTAGGAAGACATGTCATCACTTTGCAATTTGGTCAATGTTCATGTTTTTATCTATGTTCAGCATAATTTATGTCATTTTCTTTTCATGGCGTTGTCTGATTTTGGTGTCAGGAGCTGTTTTTCTCTTTCTTATAGGTAAGTAAAATATAGCACTGAAATCTTTAAAAAACAGATGGCACGTATCCTTTGCCCCTGATTCTTCTTTTCCTCCTCCAGGCACACTGGGATGTGATGGCTGAAATAGTCTAGATGGAACATGAGGTGATCTTGGGAATCAAAGCTACAACAGCCCTGGACCACCTTAGCTCAACTTTTATATGAGAGAGAAACAAAAGACTACCTTTCTTTAAGCCATCGTTATTTGGCTGAAGTGATTCCTGATACAAGGTTCTAACTTAGTTGTTTTTTTTCAGCATGTTTGTCTAAGTTTGTTTTCATGTCCTTATGTTGGATTGATTGACAGGTCAGAGAACTGATTTAAGTGCCAGAACTAATTAACTTCATACAAATGGCAGAACATTATAAACCTGTATTGTTGTAAGTTGAAATATCACAACTTGAGTCTCCCAACCTGGTGTACTGAGCACCGGATTATGTCTAGTTTACCTCTCTCACAAAGGTGTATTCTTTGGCAGTTTCAACTTGCTGTGTGAGTCCATATTGACTACTGAAACCTTGCTGTGTGGGCCATGTGCCTAGATTTCTGTGCTCTTGGCCTCAAAGACTGTCAAAATGAAAGCTGAAATTTGCTAGGGATCAGCACATGTTTTTAGCAAATGGCTTCTGTGCTCACTAACATCTCTGGGTTTCAGTTCTCCCACATCTTCAATGCTTTTAAAGTATTTTTTTATATTTTTTTCTAGCATTTTCAGCTATTTTGGGCAGGAAGATTAGTCCAAATAACTTAACCTACAAGCAATTTTCTAATATTTTTTAATTAAAGTTTATTGGGGTGACAATTGTTAAAGTTACATAGGTTTCAGGTGTACAATTCTGTAATACATCTATATATCGCATTGTGTGTTCACCATCCAGAGTCAGTTCTCCTTCCATCAACATATATTTGATCACTTTTACCCTCATCTACCACCTCCCTCCCCTCTTACCTCTGGTAACCACTAAACTATCGTCTGTGTCTATGAGTTTTTGTTTCTTCATTTGTTTGTCTTGTTCTTTTGTTGTTTTCAGTTTTACCTACCACATAACACTGAAATCATACGGTTCTTGACTTTTTCTGTCTGATTTACTTCACTTAGCATAATAATCTCAAGATCCATCCATGTTATTGCAAATGGCACTATTTCATCTTTTCTTATGGCAGAATAGTATTCCATTGTGTATATATACCACATCTTCTTTATCCAATCATCTACTGAAGGACACTTTGGTTGTTTCCATGTCTTGGACACCATAAATAAAGCTGCAATGAACATCAGAGAACATATATCTTTACAGATAAATGTTTTCAGATTTTTTGGGTAGATATCCAAGAGAGGGATGGCTGGGTCATATGGTGATTCTATTCTTAATTTTTTGAGGAACCTCCACACTGCTTTCCACAGCGGCTACACCAATCTGCATTCTGACCAATAGTGTATAAGGGTTCCTTTTGCAAACAACGCCTCCAATAAGGGGCTAATAGCCTAAATATATAAGGAACTCATACAACTCAACAACAAAAAAACAAACAATCCAATTAAAAAAATGGGCAGAGGACCTGAACAGACATTTCTCCAAAGAGGACACACAAATGGCCAACACACATATGAATAAATGCTGAACATCACTAATCATCAAAGAAATGCAAATAAAAACCACAATAAGCTATCACCTCATGCCCATTAGAATGGCTATCATCAACAAGACAAATAATAACAAGTGTTGGAGAGGCTGTGAAGAAAAAGAAACTCTCAAACACTGTTGGTGGGAATGCTATTTTCTAATATTAAAATTACTATTTTTTGTTTTCTGGGTTTTTTTCCTGTAAATTTTTTCCATGCACATGTACTACTTTTGGAATAAGAAAAAATACAAGTTATTATAAAAGTTATAATGCTAAAACAATGAATTATCATATCTTTAAATATATATTCTCTATAATTTATAAGAGACTTTAATGTGAATGTTTGACTCTCTTATGAATTACTTTTTAATCTAGAGTTTAATAATATAATATTTGCTTTATAAAAAAAAAATGAGGATTTTAAGTCAAGATGGTGGAGTAGGTAAATGCTGTGCTTGCATTCTCTCATGACCACATCAAAATTACAACTAAACTACAGAACAACCATCATTGAGAATTGCCTGAAATTTAGCTGAACCAAAGTCCTACAACTATGGACATACAGAGGAAGAAACTACCTCAAGACTGGTAGGAGGGGCAGAGACACAGAAGGCTGGTCCCAAACCTGTGTATAACCACTAAAAATCGGGAAAGATATCTCAGTAGTGGAGGAACCCTCTGTAGGAGTGAGGAGTCCCAACCCCACACCAGGATTCCCAGCCCAGGGATTCAGTGTTGGGGAGAGAAGCCCCCATAACTTCTGGCTGTGAAAACCAGCAGATACTGCGGCTGAGTGAGATGGAGGGTGGCTACAATCCCAAGTGCTGCTATTAAAGGGCCCATAAATGGACTTACTAACAAACTCATTTGCTTTGAGCTCAAGCACTGGGACAGCAGCTCAAAGGGTGTGAGGGACACATGGGGAGGAAATGAATTGTTTGACTTAGGGACCAGGGCTGGAGGGGAAGCTTTCTCCTGAATGGAAGAGCTGGAAGAAGCCATTGTTTTTTTGTTGAGTCCTCCCTGCTCCTGGTGTGCAGATGCAGGCAGCCTCCATGTCTCCACACTTGAGTTTCCATCAACCTGACTAACACTGTTCATTAGTCCCACCCTGATGATTCTGAGACCACGCCCCACCCAACTTTCTGGTACACCCAAGCCACTTCCAGTGGTTTTTTCTTTTTTCTTTTTTTTTTTTAAAGATTTTTATTGGAGGAATTGGGGGAATGGGAACAGTGCTGGGGAATTGGGGGAAGGGGAACAGACAAGTTGCTGTCATTTTGTTCTTCAGTCTAGTTGTGGAGGATGTTGCTTCACTGGCCCAAGTTGGCACCATCATTGCGCTCTTCTCTGGCGAGGCAGATCAGTCGCTCCAGTGGTTTTTTCATACAAAAGACCTGCCTTGGTTCATGCTGCATACTGTCCTAAAATCTCTCAAAGGTGCACAAAACCCAAACAATCAGCATCTGTTTCAGCATTACAAACCTCTGGCTGAGCAGCCTTAAGCCCAGCACTAGAGCAGCCGACCCTGGATCCCGACTTGGCCTTTCAAGGCACCTTCAAGCACAGCATGGGTGGCGGCCATCTGCGCATTGCTTTGTGGCTTACGCCAAGTGGCCCTGAGCAGGGCACAGGCTGCAGCTGAACTTGGCCTGCAGCAGGTCCCCTCCCAGGAGACCCCTGGGCTGGCACACCCAATGGCCAGCTTCAGACCAAGCCAAAGCATCACCCATCTGCCTCCAAAGATGACACATCCAGAGGACACACTAGGCAGGTCCCAGAACCCTGCTAAAGCAAATCCTGCTCTGTAGGGTCAGCCCCTGTACCACAACTCCTCCACTGTAGTCACAGACAGTCCTCAAAACCAGTCAGCCTGAGGGTTAATCCCTCCCACTGATGTGCAAACAGCAACCAAGGCTCGCTTACCCACAATAGGAGGGCACACATAACGTACACAATAGACACACTGGAGCACCTGGCTCTGGTGACCAGAGAGACTGAGCCATTGGGCCCCACACTTCATAAGGCCACACTACTAAGACCAGGAGACATAGCAGCCCTACCTAATACATAGAAACAGACACAGGCAGGCAACCAAAATAGGGACACATGGTGATCACTTCTTTAGGTATATAAATGTTGAATAACCATGGTGTACACCTGAAACTATTGTAATATTGTATGTTAGCTATATTTTAATAAAAATCTTTAAAAATAAATAAAAAATATATAAAATGAGACTATCTTTCATTGTCATTATCTGAATATCATGAGCATGTTATTGTAGTGACTAATTTTAAAACATTTCTCAATGTTATCATGTATTCATTGTAAATAGCCTAAGTCCATCTTATAAACAAATACTGTTTGGCTGTTTTAATTGAAAAATACATTACTTATCATTTGTATATTTGCCATACTATTTGTTCAAGTGTGTACTTACAATTAGAACTATTCTTTTCACATCATATAGTAGCTTATGTCATTATCTTTTTCATGAATGTGTATTATTTCCTCTATTTAGTATTAAACTCCTGAAAAGAATCATGTTTTATAGATCTTTTCATTCTATGTAGTATCTCACTCAATATTTTTGGTAGGCTAATTGTGTTTCTAAAGTTTTGACAATGTTTGTGATATAAAAAATCAGGTTTAACAATAATTGTAAAAATTATAACATACTAATATGTATGGAATAACAGGGAGACATTATTACAATGTGGTTTTCCTTCTTATACTTACTTTGCATTTCGAGAGCGCTAGATACTTTACAGATTGCAAAACAGATTTTTGTGGATTTGAGATTGTTCAGTACCTGAGTATCCAGTTGGAGGATCCTCCATTTCTCTCCTGCTTCCTGTCTTTTAGACATTGTATTTCCCATTAACATCTCCAGTGAATGTGAGCTGGGGAAAAAGAGGAGAAACGAGTCAGGTGATGGGGTTTCCCATTAATAGCTCTGGTGATAAGTACAATAAGGAGGAGTTCTAAATTATTATTTAACATGAGAATAAGGAAACACTTATAAATTATCTAGCTGTACCTGAGACAAGCTCATTTAAACATGTACAGTCTAATGAGAGTCAGTATTTTCATTCAGAGAGACCTTTGATTAAAGGGAGCCCAGATGAGACAACAAAGTAATTTTTATAGCCAATGACCATATGCACCAGATTTTACAGAACAGTCCCTATTTTAAACATTATGTCTCATTCTTACCATCTGTGTAAGAAAAAATTCTTACATATTCCAACATGTCCTACATGTATCCTGATTTGTGACATAAATATGTCATAATATTTATAGGCACATTTATGTCACTTTTGAAAAGTCTCCAGGTAGACTTCATCTATGCACTGGATAGCCATTATGTGGACTCTAGCAAGCACTCCACAATCCTTCCCAAGGAATTTTATGACTTTATATAATATATAGAGTAAAACCTTCCATTTTCTTGATTTTGGGTGAATGGCACCACCATTCACCCAGTGGGAACATGAGAATCGTACCTCTTCTCCCTCCCTCAGCCTCCTCATCCAATAAGTCTCTTTCTTAATCTTGTACTGCTTCTCACCCTTCCCATGTGGCCTCACCATTCATCCTCCAATAAACCAGAATGGTCTTTTCTAAAAGAGCAAATGCTCTCTCTGCTTTAAAATATTCCTCAGTGACTTCCCCATTGCTGTAGCAGAAGTAAACTCAAATGTCTACAAGGCTACTTAGGAATCCTAAATATGTTATTAGTCAGGTCAAATATAACATGGAGAGGTGGCCTGAGGAGACAGGATGTTTGCTTAAAAGCATTCAAATTTTAAAAACTGTGCCAAACAAAGCATTACCTGTGGGCAAGATTCCACCCGTCAGGTTAGAGATTTAATCCGTTTTACTCACTAGCATGGTATAACAAACCTCTTCATTATCTGGTACCTACAAGCATTCATCCTGCTCTTCAATTATCTTCAACTATGTGGAGCTCTCCAAAATTGCCCAGCACCTTTGCCCACGTCACTTCCTCCATCCAGAATGTCCTACCAGTGAATCCCTATTCATCCTTGAAGGCTGAAATGTTACCTCCAGGAATATTCCTGTTATACCTAAACGAAGATTAGTATTGGGTTTTCGGAAAAGTCATGATGTATTTTTTCTATGTTTTTTGTTGCAAAAATACATCATGACTTTTCCAACAACCCAATATTTCTCTTCTGCATTCCAGAGTATGAAGTTCATAGACTTTTTAGATACAGAGCTTATCTCACTGCCATAATTATTAGTTTTTATGTCTGTACCATCCAAACACATGAGTGAGTAATTTATCTAGGCACCCCCAGCATCACACATAACACCTACAGCACAGGTATTTGGAAAACACTTGTTGGCTGGATGTATGGCCTGCTTAACTAAATAAAATGTCTGATTTAGACAGTATTTTAGAACTGTAGTTTTTAAATGTTTCAAATGTTTATATGCACAGAGTAGGTATGCCTGCAAAGTGTTGAGAAGTATCAGCTGCTGTCAAAAATGTTTTTTGGGTTTTTTTTAATGTTTTATTGGGGAATTGGGGGAAGGGAACAGCGTTGGGGAATCGGGAAAGGGGAACAGACAAGTTGCTGTTCTTTTGTTCTTCAGTCTAGTTGTGGAGAACGTCACTTCACTGGCCCATGTTGGTATTATCATTGCACTCTTCCCGGCTGAAACAGTCGCTCGCAGGCCACTGGACAGCCGCTCACGGCGGCTCACAGTAGCTAATGCCAGCTGCCGGCCACTGACGGTACTTCACGGCAGCCCACTGCAGCAGGGACTGCAGCCTACGCCATTGCTGGCAACTCACGGCAGCCCAGCTCCAGGTTGAGCTGTTGTTCACCATCTTAGCTGTAGAGGGCACAGTGTCACTGGCCCTCATGTGGGATCTGAACTGGGGCCCTGCTGCTCAGAGCTGGTGTCCCAAGCCAACTCTTAACCAAAGCACCACTCAGCTGGCCCCTCAGAAATGTTTTAATGAACAAATAAATCTTAGCTAAGCCTGGCATGCTTACTTATGTGAACAAATTGAGCCAAAGGAGAGCATCCTTAGATCCACCCTTTCCCCTCCCCAGCCTCATGGAAAGAAACTGCGTGGTCATGGTCAAAAGCCTGGGCTTCCCAGTGAGACAGATACCTGGTCGAGTCCCAGCTTTGCCACCTACAAGCTTTCAGACCTCAGGCAAGTTACTTAATCTCTCTGTAAACCTGAACTGCTTGTTTGTAAAATGAGTATAATAGTACTTACTTCATAGGTTATTGTAAGGATTCAGTGAGATAAAACATTTAAAGAATTCCATATAGTGTGTGGCGCAGACTAAACGCTCAACGCGTACTAACAATTGTAGTAGGATAGTATTTTGAGATATTTACCTATGATTTTTTTCCCTTCCATTTTCCTCTTTCCTTATCCACCACCCAAAACTCAAGGAGATAGCCATGTGTTCACTGTCTTAGGGAAGAGACTATAACATGGTAGAAAGAAGCTTGCAAGTTTTCTGCCTTTTATTTCTAAAAGTCCTGGAGAAGGTGAGAAGATTGGAGTACAAAATATTATGGACATGAAGGTGGAGAATGATTTTCCAAAGGCAGTAAGAAAATACCTGTAGGCTGGGGATGCAGGAGGGCAGGCCTGCAAGGGCCATAGACAACTGCACAGTAATTTAAATTCTCCAGTGCCTCGTGAAACAGCAGGAAATTCCTATGCTTCTGGGGTGTCATGTAAGCAAAAGACAATGTTTAGATCTGGCCTGTAAGGGCCATGGTGTATTAGTTATGTATTGTTGTGTAACATATTACCACTTCAAAACTCAGTAGGCTTAAACAACAAACATTTAATATCTGATGGGTAAAGAATTCAGGAACAGCTTAGCGGTGTGGTTCTGGTTCAGGGTCTCATAAGGTTGTAGTCAAAATATCAGCCATGGCTGCAGTCATCAAAAGGCTTGGCTGGGGCTACAGAATCCGTCTGAGATAGACGACTCACAGGGCTGGCACGTTGGTGCTGGCTGTTGGCAGGAGGCCTGAGCTCCTCATACATAGAACCCTCAGAGAGCTGTTTGAGTATCCTCACAGCATGGAGACTGGCTTTGCCCAGATGGGACATCCAAGGGAGCAAATCAGAGGTGGTAATGTCTTTTTTTGACCGTCTCAGAAGTCACACACAGTCACTTCCTCAGAATTCTAATTGTCACACAGACAACCCTGGTATGATGTGGGAGAAAGCTGCAGAAGGGTGTGAGGATCAGGAGGTAAGGATCATTGGGTGTTGTCCTGGAAGCCGGATACCACATACAACTGGGCTGGTAACTGTCTCAGCAGCAAGCAGCATTGCCCGATTACCTGAACAGGATACCAGTACCTGACAACTGGGCAATGTGTAAGGTAGCATAACTGAAGGGGGGAGGAGGGAACTTAAATGATTGCACTTAAATTTTCTTTCAGCCTGGTGGGATTGGAGGCACAAAATAGAATTTAAGCTATTACAGAAAGAAATGTATTATTTCCTACATATTTAAGTTTATGAATAATAATAGCAATTACCATTATTATAAATGTGGGAAAATTCTATTTTGTATAATTTTTCCTAATCAGGTTCAAGGTGACTCCAGTTTCACAAGTTCAGTAATTCTCAACCTTGGAAATCAACTGTAGAATCAGCTGGGAGGTTTTAAGAAAATATCCACCCACACAGCTTCTGATTTAATTGATCTGGAGCAAGGCCTGGCCATCAGTATTTTTAAAAGTCCCTCAGATGATTCTAATATGTAACCATGAGACCCACTGCCTTCCTCTGCCCATACCTGCACTACAATCCATCAGTAAGTCCTACAGATTCTAGCATCTCTCCCATCTATCTCCTCTTCATTTCAATGGCTACATTCTTATTTCAGGGTATCAACCTTTGTTTACCTGCACTACGTCAACAGTTTAACCACCACTAGCTCCACCTGTCTAATCCACTGCTGACACACCAGTGAAGTAAACTGATGTTATAATCTTGCCTAAAGGACTGCACTGGCTCTCCACTGGATAGAGTTCAAATTCCTTTAGTCCATGGTACCAAGCCACCCATGCCCTGACCCCTGCCCACCACTCCAGCCTCATCCCACTTAACTCCCACAGTAGTCTGTGCTCCAATCCTGCCAACTATTCCACTAACCAGGTGGGTTATTTCAGACTTCTGGATCTATTCCTAGAATATCCTCATCCATATCCAATCAGCCCATACAGCCACATTCTTAATTCCAGAGATTCAGTTCAAGTGTTATCTTCTTGTTGAAGACTTTTCTGCCTATTCTCAGTTCCACAGGTAGATATGGCCATTGCACTCCCACCTCTATCCCTTTCTATCCCTCGTGAGACTGCTATCTTGGCAACTGTGACATTTTGTTGAACCTGTTTAGTTGTTTGTATTCCCATCTATTAGAATGTTAAGTTCCTTAAAGGCTGGAACTTTGCTTTATTTGTCCTTGTATTTCCAGACCCATGGTTGGTGCATACAGCTGCTTAATAAATATTGGCTGAATTAATAAATGAATGATTACTTCAAATTATTACTTCCAAGTAGATTGTGCTCTTAAATAGGTTGATCATCTTCTTGTAGTCCTCTTTACACCAGTGATTTGCTTTTATTCAGGGTTTATGCAAGGGTTAAAATTTTAGCTTAGTTCAAGTAAATTAACTCAATTTCTGAAGTAGGAGCTCAAAACAATAAGGTATATTTGTAGTAACAATGTTTCCCCAGTTTCATTCTTAAGAAAGGCATCGTATATTGCCTCTGACACCTGGGGACAAATGATTGATAAGTTATTTATGACTCAGGTTAATTATACCATATGTAGGACACATATCAGTGTGCCTTATGGGTATGGATTATAAATAACACTAGGTTATAGCTGTCAATCCTCTTAATGAGGAAAAGAATACAATCGGACCTTTAAAGAACCAATTATAAATCAACAACTTTTTACAGCATAAGGGAGTATAAATGGTACTTCTCTAGGTAATATGTGTTTTACTCTCTAGAAAACCATATTAATATAAAAGAAAAAATTAAATCTTTAAACTTTCAGATAAAATCATACAAAAAACCCTCTCTTGGAGTTCTAAAGACATTCATTCACTCACCAAATATTTATTGAGTACCTACTATGTACTAGGGACTGTTCTAAACTCTAGGAATGCTGCTGCCTTTATGAAGAGGACTAAGCGATGGGGAAACCAGTACAATATACAAGGCTGGAAGATAAGAAGGGAGCCCAGGGCTGACTACACAGCATATCAAAACAAATGCCACTTCGCTGGGTAACTGGACAATTTTTTTCACCAGCACCAACCCACATTTTGCAGCTGTCCTCATGAAATTTACATTTTAATGTGGTGGGGGATGGGAATGGGGGAGAGGGCAGGTCAACAGACAACAACAACAAATGAGTAAAATATAAAGTCTGTCCGGAGAGTTGAAAGTTCTGTTAGGGAAATAAGCAGGGAAAAGACTTGAGGAGTGCGGCAGTGTAGAGGTACCATTTTAAACAGGGTGGTCAGGGAAAGTCTCACTAAGAAGGTGGCATTTCAGCAAAGCGCTGAAGGAAGGGAGGGAATGGATCGTGTATACAGTTGGTAGACGAGCATTCCAGCACAGGAAACAAACAGCAAAGGCAGACGGAGATCCAGAGGTGGGCATATGCCTGGAGCTTTCATGGAAAAGCAGGGAAGCCACTGGCCAGAAAAGCTAGAAAAGAGAGTGTGGAAAATAAGTAATAAACAGAAGATTCGATGACAGAGGTAATCCAGGGGAGGAAAAGGGGCAGGATCAGAACATGTAGGGCAGTGCTTCTCTACC
Source organism: Hipposideros armiger (assembly GCF_001890085.2). NCBI lineage: Eukaryota > Metazoa > Chordata > Mammalia > Chiroptera > Hipposideridae > Hipposideros > Hipposideros armiger. The sequence continues at coordinate 1,768,171 of NW_017731586.1, forward strand.
TAACAGGCCCAATGCTCTCTTTTTATAACAAATATTTTATGCTCTTCCCTAACCTGAAATTAAACTCACAGATAATACAAACTAGCTACATACTTAAACTTCAAAAAAACCAATATAATGTCGAACTTGTAACATTAATGTAAGTAATTTATAATAAAATAATATCTACTTCAATATGTAAATGTTCAGATATGAACACTGTAAAAGCAAAATGAAATATGTCACTTTTATATAGAATCACTGTAAATGTGACAGCTACAAATGCAGACTGATAAAAGAGGATTCTCTTGGAAACTCAAATGCCACAGATAGTGATGTCAATACAGTCTCTGACATGATTTTCCAAAATGGCAAACTGCTGGTAAAATTCTGAACAGAGTACTACCTTCCCTCAGTTTACATGATAGCTGCATTTCTGGAAAAATCAAGTGTACATTAAAACCATGCAAAAAATATTTTGTAGGTTCTAGGCTTCAAGAAGTCCAAAGCATTCAAAAGTCATGCGAAAAGACATAAGGGGACTTTCTGTGGTGATGAGACTGCTTTATGCCTTGATGGTTGTGGTGATTGCATGGGTGTATACATTTGTCAAAATTCACCAAACTGTACTCTTAAAATGATGCATTTTATTTTATACAAATTAAATCTCAAAACTGATTTTTAAAGTAGTCATGCAGAATGAGAGACAATTCTTCATAGTGGGAATTTGTGGAAATGGGAAGCCACTGGAGGGTTTTGAGCAACAGGAGTGACGTTTTGAAAGGATTGTTCTGATCTTTGGGGCAGAGGCAGACAAAAGTCGAAGCAGAGAGACCAGTGGGACGGTATCATAAAAAAGCAGGTGAGGGCCGGCCGAGTGGCTCAGTTGGTTAAGAGCTCGCTCTAGGGTTTGATCTCTGAGCAACAGCAGTTCGAGTCCGGCCTGAGCTGAGCTGCCGCTGAGCTGCCAACAGGTGGCAGGATGGCTCAGCTAAAACAAACAAACAAACAAAAAAAAAAACGCTGGTGAGAGGGCCGGTGGAGCTGCACGTTGGTTAAGTGCTGGTTTGGGATGCCAGCTCTGAGCAGCAGGGCCCCGGTTCGGATCCCACATGAAGGCCAGTGATACTGCCCTCTACAGCTAGGATGGTGAAAAACAGCTCAACCTGGAGCTGGGCTGTAGTGAGTCGCCAGTGACAATGTAGGCTGCAGCCCCTGCTGCATTGGGCTGCCATAAGCTACCGTGTATGGCCGGCAGCCAGTGTGAGCTGCAAAGAGCTGCTGTGAGAGGCCGTCCAGAGGCCAGCAACCGATCTGCCTCACCCGGGAAGAGCGCAATGATAATACTAACATGGGCCAGTGAAGCAACGTCCTCCACAACTAGACTGAAGAACAAAAGGTCAGCAACTTGTCTGTTCCCCTAACCCAATTCCCCAATAAAAATCTTAAAAAAAAAAAAAAGCAGGTGAGAGACCATAGTGGCTTGGCTAAGGGTAGTGGCAAAGGGGTCATTATCATATGTAATCAGAAAAGACCTTTTTAAGTTTCAAACAGAGACCCCAGAGGACACGTAGAAAACAGAAAGAGCTCAAAAAATTTTTATTAGGTTAAAAGAAGTAAAAAGTAGTAATGTTCAATATTCTTAACAATACTCATTTAACACTACTTCATTATTCAAAGCAATTAAAAAGCAGTTTGGGGTTCTAGCCTTATCATTTTACATCTAAAAATAATGAAGCATTATTTTTTGGTGAGATGAGATTCAACAAAAAATGTTTTTTAAAAAACTGTACGACAAAAATGTACATTTCTTGCCTAAGTAAAATAGTTTTATCTTGGCTATTTCTTTGATAATTTAGACCTTGCAATACCTTAAGCTCAGTATAAGGAGTATCAGTTTGTCATTTAAGAGTTTTTGTAAGAGAAGACATTTAGGAGATCACGCTGGATTTGTTTTAAGACTAGAACACATTAAATTGAATTTTTTTTTTTAAGATTTTTTTTTATTGGGGAATTGGGGGAGGGGAACAGCGCTGGGGAATTGGGGGAAGGGGAACAGACAAGTTGCTGTCGTTTTGTTCTTCAGTCTAGTTGTGGAGGACGTTGCTTCACTGGCCCAAGTTGGCACCATCATTGTGCTCTTCCGGGGCGAGGCAGATCAGTAGCCGGCCTCTGGACGGCCACTCACGCTGGCTGTCGGCTACACACGGTAGCTTATGGCAGCCCACTGCAGCAGGGGACTGCAGCCTACGCCGTCGCCGGCGACCCACGGCAGCCCAGTCCCAGGTCGGGCTGCCATTCACCATCTTAGCTGCAGAGTGCAGTGTTACTGGCCCTCATATGTGGGATCTGAACCAGGGCCCTCTGGCATCCCAAACCAGTTCTTAACCAACGCACCACTCGGCCAGCCCTAAATTGAATTTTTTAAGCTCTGAGATCATAGATAATTTATGATTTGTCTTGTTCTCTTAAAATTGGAGGATAGTTAATTGAGGATTCTGGTAGGTTGACCCCAGGAACACTGAAGTTTTATATTTAATGTTAAATCTGTCTCTTAAAAATGTCAGAAAAGTATTTACAAATGAAATGATTTCTGAGATTCACTTCAAAATAATTCAGTGGGGAGAAAGAGTATAAGGGATTTAGATAAAACAAGATTGGCCCTATGCTGATAATTGTAAAAGCTGATTAATGAGTCATGGTGATTCATTTTGCTATTCTCTTTATTTCTGCATAATTTAAAATTTTTTCCATAACAAAAATTTTTTTAAATCCAGGGCCTGGAATTCATTCAGTATTTGTTGAATTTAACTGCTATGTGCAGGACTTTTACGAGGAGCTTGGGAGAGATTTATTAGCTATGAGGATAATGAGGATATGAGCTCTACATGAAGAAGTGCACATCCTAGATATATAAACAAACAATTATAAAGCAATGTAAGGACTATACTATTGTTACGTAAATGTATAAAGTGCTATAGGAGCAAAGAAGGAGTGATTGATTCTGTCTGGTAAAATCACAGAATCTTCCCAGAGGGTTGATGTTCAGATTGGATCCTGAAGGTTAAACAGGCTTTTTCTGGGACAAAAAGTAGGTAGGAAGCCTCCATAGAAAAGGCAACATAACTCCGAAAAATGATCATATTTAGGCATTAAAAAAATAGAAGACAGGGCCAGGCGAGTGGCTCAGTTGGTTAAGAGCTCGCTCAAGAGTGCAAGCTCTGAGCAACGGGATCTTTTCAGTTCAATTCCCACATGGGCCAGTGAGCTGCGCCCGAAGTGAACTGCTGTTGACCTGCCAACAGGTGGCAGGATGACTCATCTGGTGAGAGCACGTGCTCCTAAAAACAAGGTTGCCTGTTCGAGATGGTGGGCTATGCTGCCCGTAACTGAGACTGAACTCAGCACCTTGAGCTGAGCTGCCACCTGGATGGCTCAGTGGATAGAGCATGTGCTCTTAACAACGAGGCTGCTTGGTTCAACTCCCACCTGGGATGGTGGCTACGCTAACCCGCAACTAACTAAACACAGCACCTCGAGCTGAGTGGCGCAACTGGACTTGGAACTGAACTTGCTGAGACCTCCACAACTAAGATTGAAGGACAACTTGGCTGTTCCTCTTCTCCAATTCCCCAACACTGTTCCCCTCCTCCAATTCCCCAAACAAATCTTTAAAAAAAAAAATAGAAGACAGAGAAGGAAATAAAAAGGTTGTCAGAGAGTAAATAATATTTGTATTTATACTGCCAATACATGAAACAGTGCCTAACAATATAGTGGGTGCTCAAAATTAATCTATTGAACAAATGTACTATTTGAAAGAGAGACAGGAGGGAAAATAGCAGAGAGTAGTAGTGTTTTAAAACCAAAGAAGGAGATGACCTACAGAAAGAGAAAAGATATTGGCAAATCAAATATCTGATAGGGGTCTAGTATCGAGAATATATAAAGAACTCTAACAACTCAACAACAAAAAGACTAAGAACCCAACTAAAAAATGGGCAAAGGACTTGAACAGACTTTTCTCCAAAGATTTACAAATGGCCAACAAGCATTTGAAAAGATGCTCAAGATCATTAGTCATTTCAAAAATGCAAGTCAAAATCACAATGAGGTACCACTCATACCCACTAGGATGGCTGAAAATTTAAAAAGAAAAATTATTTAAGGAAAATAGCAAGTGTTGTAAAGGGTATAGAGAAATTGGGACCCTTGTACAATGCTGGTGAGAACATAACATGGGCAACCACTGTGGAAATCAGTTTGGTGGTTCCTCAAAATGTTAAAGGTAGAATTAGTATATGACCTAGCAATAATTACTCCAAATACATGTACACGCATGTTCATAACAGCACTGTTCACAACAGCCAAAAAGTGAAAACAGCCCAACTGTCCACTGATGAATGGATAAGCAAAATGCAGTATATACACACAATAGAATATCATTCAGCCATAAAAAGAAGAAAAATTCTGACACACGCTACAACATTGATGAACCTTAAGGATATTATGCTAAGTGGAATAAGCCAGTCACAAAGGACAAATACTGTATGATTCCACTTGCATTAGCTATCTAAAGTCATCAGATGCATAGAAACAGAAAGTAGAACGGTGGTTACCAGGGGCTGAGGAAAAGGGGGAAAGGGCAGTTGTTTAATGAATATAGATGTTCAGTTTTGCAAGATGAAAATGTTCTGGAGAACTGTTTCACAAAAAATGTGAATACAGTTAACACTACCAAACTGTACATTTAAAATGGTTAAGATGATATATTTTATGTTACATGTTTTCTACCATAATTTTTTTAAAGGCAAGGCACCTCAACATAACACCACTGGAACAAAAAAAAATTCTAAATCCAAGATAAAAGTTATTTCTGGGGAGGAAGGAAAGGGAAGGACTACAAAGGCATCTCAATTTATCTATAATGTTTTGTCACTTAAATAAAATCTGAGGCAAATATGGCAAAATATCAGGATTTGAAATAAACAAAAAAAGTACACTAAGTGAAAGAGGCCAGACACAAGCGTTCACACATTGTATAGTTCCATTTATATGAAATACCCAGAATAGCTAAATCCACAGGGATTGAACACAGATTGGTGGTTGCCAGGGGTTGGGGGCATGAAGGAGTGGGGAGCAACTAATTAATGAGTACGGGCTTTCCTTTCCGGGTCATGAAACTGTTTTTTGAACTAGACAGAGGTGGTCATTGCACAATGTTTTGAATGTACTAAATGCCACTGAATTGTTCACTTTAAAAGTTAATTTTATGCCATGTCAATTTTACCTCAATTTAAAACTAAAACTAAGGAAGAGGAGAATTTCAAGAAGGAAGGGTATTTATAGAAAAGGGTCAAACGCCACAGGAAAGTAGAGTAGAATTTAAACTAAAAGGTCATTAGATCTGGCAAATAGAAGGTCCTTTTAGGAGTAATGTGCCAGGAGTCAGGTGGTTGTGGATTGCAAATGATGGGCCTGTGCAGCAGCTTGGGGGAGTCCTGGCATTTTGTAGGCTAAGAGGAGTCAGTGGAGAGGTAAAGACTGAAGATAGATAAAGGAGAGGAGATATTTGTACAGCAAGACTAGGAAGAGATAAAAGATAGAGAGGGTTAACAGGGGAGGGGTTGGCCTCAGAAAGGATCAGGAATCCTAATATTGGAGAGAAACAAATAAATACAGGGGTAAATTTGTGATTTCCAAATTTCACTTGGAAAGGGAAACAACTGAGTTGACACTTGGTAACTCGTATTTTCTCTAGGAATCAAGAAGCAGGGTGTAGGTAAGGCTTAAGGAGCCATGGGACTAACCAAGAATGAAGAAAAACACTGCCTGGGCTTTTGGGCTTCGGTGTAAATCATAAATATCTCCCCCTCCACATGCGCAAATCCAAATGTGACAAGTTTAATTTTTAAAACATTGCATAATACCGTCTCACAAATTGCTCATCAGAAATAAAACCACTGCATAGTACCATCTGTATGACACACGATACTGGATTTGTGACATATTACGAATATACTTAAAATAGTCTTTATGTAACATGCAACAAAAAGATCAGTCAGGGATAATTGGAGAAAGGGAGCAAATTGAAATCTACTGAAGAAACACTAAATGTCAAACATTCAATTAGGAAAAGGAAAGACCTCTAGGAGACAAGTTACTATTAAATAAAGATATAAGCAAATATTTCATTATAATTTTGAAAAATGGAACTACTTAAAAACTGATAAGGAGAGTGTAGAAAATAATTGCCTTGACAAATTACATAGCTTACTTCTTTGAAAAATAAGGAAATATATACCTTTGAAGTTTAAAATATTTTTAAAGTTTACTTTTAAAAAGTAACTGGTAGAGCACATTAAAAGGAAATTTAAAAATAATTTTATAACCCAAAATGCTTGTTAGTTGAAAGTTGAGAAAAATTAGTAACTAGCTAGTAACAGTAAATGGCTTTAAATAAATTTTCAACTAGAGGATGAACTTGAATGTGACTACAAAACGGGCATCTTGAAATGTGACAGTCACTGACAAAGCAAGGCGATCATCTACTGGTTTCACTGAAGAAAACATAACATGCATGTAAGGTGCCTTGTGGAATTCTATGGACATTAAAAGGCTTTTGCATAATATGATGATAAGTGTTGGAAATGAAATTTCCCTCTATAGACTTTAGTTTAGACTTAAGTATCTCCCTAACAGCACCAATTATTTATGTTTAACTATAGGCTGAATAACTGAGAGGCTCAAAGAAATTTTAGCTTCATAGTGGCCTAGGCAGAAATATGAAATGCAAAGTGTTTTACAGAATAGTGAATAGGATAAAAAGTCAAAATCACATTGGTGCTTTAAATACAATTTTTTTAACTGTGGAGAATATACCTAACATTAACCATTTTTAAGTGTACTGTTCAGTGACATTAGTCCATTCAAATTGTTGTGAAACCATCATCACTATCCAGATTTTTTTCATCATCCTAAGCAATACAATTTATTTATGTATAAAATTTACGTATTTATTATGTAAAGATCACATATTAAATGTACCTTCTTAACCACTTTTAAGTGTATTCACATTGTTGTGAAACAGATCTCCAGAACTTTTTTCCATCTTGCAATCTGAAACTCTATACCTATTAAACAATTGCCCTTTCTCCCTACCCCCAACCCCTGGTAAGCACCATTCTACTTTTTGTTTTTATAAATTTGACTACTGTAGATGCCTCGTATAAGTGGAATCACAATTTATTTTTTCCCTAGTTGTACTGAAAAATAATTGACATCACTGTATAAGTTTAAGGCATACAGCATGCTGGTTTGATTTATATACGAGTATACTGTTAAATGATTACCACAATAGGTTCAGCTAACATCCAACATCTCAAATAGATACAATAAAAAGAAAAAAAAGAAAAACAAAAGTTTTCTCCTTGTGGTGAGAGTAAATCTTAGGATTTACTCTTAGCAACTTTCCTGTATGTCATACAGCAGTATTAACTATCGTCCTCATGTTATGCATTACATCCTAGTACTTATTTGTCTTATAATTGGAAGTTTTTACCTTCTGTTGACCTCTTTCCAACTCCACCTCCCCCCACCCTATTTCTTTTTAAGGTTCCACATGGAAGTGAGATCATAAAGTATTTATCTTCATACACAATTTATTTTTAATCTAAAATATTAGCAGTTACTGAATGAAAAGGATTTTCTGCTTATTTTGTTCTGGGGCTTTTTGCTGATAGTTGGGCCTGAGCCCAGTCAATACGGATGAATTATATGTTGCAATCATATTTCACAGCCCTTGTTTATGATCTATTCCTGAACACAGAAACTAAATGTCATCATGTTGAAGGGGCACTAATTAGATGCTCAGGTAGTACTTGACTTTGAAGTTATTTATAAAATATTAACTTCTCTTTGAATGTTAAATGAAACAGCTAAGAAATATGAGATACAAAATTTAGAGAAGAGAGTGGATTTAATTACTACATTTTCCTGCAGTTAGTATTTATTAGACTACTGCAGTATTTAGCCTTTGTTGTGTAACACTCTGAATCTTTCATTGAGTGGAGAGCCTCCTGGGTTTTGGTTCCAGTTCTGCCACCTAAATGACCTTTGGCAAATAATTTCATTTCTCTAAGCTTGGGTATTATTATCCCTACTAGTATTCTAATGCATATATAAAGATGGAGATGATAATACCTGGCTTACCTACTTCACGGTAGAGTTATGAGAATGAACAGAGTATTATGTGAAAAAAAAAAAGCTCTGAAAAATTAGCTTTAGAAACATATATTATTAAAGAAATTTCATCCTTTCCAAACTTCTCTCCATTTTTATATGCTTTCCTTCTAAAAATCTTATGCTACCCAGACTAAAAAGTTATGCTCCTTTATTCCCTCAGTATTCTATTAGATTACATATCTCAACAACAAACTCACAGGTTAAAAAATGGTCAACAGCTCTTTTGCTGTGAGTAGGTCTAGGAATGAAGGAGTAAGGGATGCCAGGAATACACTAGAGAAGAATTTCCCTCCCTTCTTTCTTATTCACTCTCCCGTAACTTCCCAGCTATGAGTCCTTTAGTTTGGGAGTAGAGAGAGCACTGAGGGATGTAAAATGAGATGACAATAGTAGAAGTGCTGCTTTGGGAGACTCAGAATGGTTTGAAGCCTCATCTGTAGTTTCACTTAAATTACACCAGGTATAAAAGCATTGTGACTCAGTGGTTTATGCAACAAGCTGGAAACTCAGGACCTGTGGGTTCTGGCCATGCGTCTGGCATTTGTTTTTCACAAGTGAACTAGACATGTTCACTCCCATGTTTTATTTAGTTTTCATCTATTAATGAGGACAATGATGCCAAATTATTTCCCAGGGTTACAAGAAGAAAAAAAAAAGAACTCGCCAAGAGTTCTTTTAAGAGTTAATATAATGCCATGAAAGCTGTGACAAAGGTAGCTTTTATGAGAGAACAGATGTGAAAATACTCCAAAAGTTAAATTTTCTATACGGATATAAAGGATTACTTTTACCTGAGCTAGAGGGGGGAAGAATACTGTGAATATGAAACAGATAATCCTGAAACCTCTTTTTGATTATTAGTTTTAAACTCCCACTCAAACCTTCACAAAAGTATAAGAAGAGAGATTTTTGAAAACGGTATTTGGGTTTCTTCTCATCCCTCAAGAGGTAAAAAAGTAAAAGGTCCGGAAATCTTTCATTCTTTGTTGGACCAGTTCTTATTTTGTGTTTTCTATGAGCAAGTGTGATGTGTAGTACACTAATTCTGAAACACATCTTGTTAAGACAGCACCAGACGGTTTTCATAGTAGACGGACAAAACTGAGGCTTGGAGAGGTTAAGTGACTTGCCCAAAGTTAAGAAATGGAGTGGGTTCTCTCACACTTCAGAGTCCATGCTCTTTATAATTGCCCTACTCTGTTTCAGGAAAAGCAGGATTTATTTATAGAATAAATGTCAACCAAACCTGTCCTGAAAAGTTATGAGGAAGTCGAGTTGTTCCAGGGATTCTCCCCATCTCTCCCATGGCCACATGAGTTATATCATGACATCTCTACATATCTCTGCATGCCTGCTTAACACTCCTTTCTTGACTAACCAGATTCTTTATACTTTCTACTCTCACAGGGCTTCAGCCTGCCAAATCCCTAACTCTACCCCATGGCATTCAGCTTCTGCCCTTGCTGCTTAATGACTTCTTCTCTCTAGGTTTCTTAGTTCAGAATCCTAACAGTGAGAACTGATTGGTCCAGATCATGTTGCTACACTTGGCCATAGGTTGCTGGCCAGTTTACATAGACTGGTTAACTTGGGTCAAGTGCCCATACCCTCGGCTGTGGCCAAGGATGGACAGGACCATCAAGTCCCTTGAGAATTGTGGCGTAAGTAGGTGGGAATTCTGAAACTTAGCCTGTGCCATTTAAGGAAACTCTCCCAAACAAGATCTGCTTCCTTTTCCCTTTATTTGCATGTTTCTATGAAAGATATTGCCATTTTCTTATGACTTGGATTCAAAGTCTAAAAATTTTTAATTGATTTAATTTTGTTGGAACAGTAATGCACATACATGGTAAAAGTTGTCTCCTTTCTACTAAAGATTCTCAAGGCCCTCTTACAGGCAACTACAGCTAACAGTTTTTGAAGTATCCTTCACAAAAATTCTATGTATGATCAGGCATTTTTTTAATCCACGTTTTATCCATATTCCATTTTACATAAATGAAAAAATAAAGAATACCATAAACACAATGTATGCCTAGCTTTTTTCATTTAATAAGTAGACCTTGGGGCCTATTCCACATCAACAAATATATATATATATTTCATTTTTAAAAATAGCTTCACAGAACTTAATTATATGCATGTGATTTTGTTTTTTAACCAGTGCTCTTTTGATAGGCAGGTGTTATTTCCATTCTTGCCATTACAAATAAGGCTGCAATGAGCATTTATGTTTATGTTTGAACACAGCCGTAAATCCTATATAAATTTTTCAATGAAAGCACGCATGACTTTTCCATTTTGATACATTTATAGCCAAATTGCCTCCAAAGACATTGTGCCAATTTCTCTTGCCATCTGTGTATGAATGTCCCCATTTGCCCATACCATGCACAGTCTTGTGTTCTAATCTATGCTAACCTGGTAATTTCAGTAATTTTTAATTCTACCTTCTTTCTTGCCCAATAAGTCAGTTAGGCACCTAGTTCTGTGAGATCTTTCAGTCTCTATCACCTCCATCTGTGTGTGTCTTTGTAATTACAGTGTTCTGACCTTAGTTTCAATTTTTGTTGCTTCATGTATTGGCTTCCAGTATCTCTCATTACATTCTTTCCCCTTAATAATTCACAACCTATCCAAGATTTTTCTAATTTTACTTCTAGAGTCAGAAACATTTGATGGCTCCCACTGCCGACAGTATTAAGTTCAAATCCTTAGCCTGGCATTCAACGATCGCCAGAGTCCAGTCCCAGTCTACTTCTAAACATTCATTTGGGAAAAGGGGCCTACCACGGGTATTTCCTGTTTTAACCAAATTCCCTGACCAACCTGGTCTGTAAAAAATATTGTTTGTGGACATAAGTGACCAAAACAAGTCCACAAATCAAATCTTTCACTACTGTCACATTATCACAAGATTAAGTTCCTTAGTGAAAGGCATTTAGGTGTTGTAGTGAAAGCAAAAGGATATGAGTTCTATCAATAGTTTTGGCTCTGCTAAGAATATGCTGGGGGACCTTGGGCAAACCACTTTCTTTGCAAAATGGTGAATTAGACTAGGATATTCTGATTACTAGAAGACTTACAAAGATAAATAAAGACTCATGAAGTCCATTCTACGGAGAAAATTCAGTTCTAAAGTACTGCAAGCTAAAGGCAACAATTCAGCAAACACTAAGCTCACACCATATGCGTGGTATGTATTATTAGGACGCACTTCGAATCTCAGGCGCTCACTCGCCAAGGGTTTAGACGGATTTGAAAAAAGCCAAAGTGTTCTCCTTTCACTCAAGAAGCATTTCGTTTCTCTTGGCCGTAGCCATTTCCAAGTGCCAAGGTCTAATTGCCGTCAACAGTCACCGAACCATTAGTAACATGAAGACATACCTGCTGTGAATGTGGGGATGACACTACAGCTCCCAGCATGCTTCTCTTCCCACCACCGCCCTCTCCCGCCCCCGCTCCTGGAGTCCTGCCGGCCGGGACTTGTAGTCCCAGCCCACGGCTGGTGGCGGCGCGGAAGCACTCTAGAAATATGCTTTTCTCACTAGTAGGCTGTGACCCCGCAAGTTCCAACTGGAGTCCTACTCTGACTGACTCGGGTTTGACCTGCTCAGAATCGAATTCCCACCGCCCAGCTCTCCTCAGACTTACGAGCTTCCCCAGCGGAACCCGCCCCGGAAGTGGAGTCAAGTCGCCCAGCCGTCGGCCGCAGAGCCTTCCAGCCTTTCCTAGCGAGGTTGGGGTCGGGGGGCGGGCTTGGGGGCGTGACCC
>NW_017731586.1:1780657-1785182 GCF_001890085.2 Hipposideros armiger
GAAGACGGAGCGGGCTCTGCGCCGGGCGGGCGGGCGGCGGCGGGGGGGCCAGCGACCGCAGCCGGGGGAACGCGGGAGGATGGAGCAAGTGGAGATCCTGAGGAAATTCATCCAGAGGGTCCAGGCCATGAAGAGTCCGGACCACAATGGGGAGGACAACTTCGCCCGGGACTTCATGGTGAGTCCTCTCCCTGGTTGCCCCTCCTCTCGCCGGCACCGGAGCCCACCGCCGAGCCTCGCCCGGCCAGCCCGGGCCGCCAGCGCTTTGTGTGCTACAGTGAGGAGAAGGGCGGAGGGGGCGCGCACCAACCCCCAGGGCCGGGTGGTCTCGGAGGCCAACGGGAGGTGAGACCGCCTCCGCCCCTCGGCCTCCTTTCCCCTCCTCCCGCGTTCGCGACACCCTCCGCGGACGCTCGGGGCGCAAAGGGAGCGGCCACCCGGCCGAGTCCGCACTCGGCTCCACCGCCGGCGACCACCTATTGTTTCTCGTGCCGGGATCCGGAGGCGAGTGAGGTACATGCAGGCCGGGGGGCTCGTCCCTGCTCACCTCCCTATCCTACCTGCCCCTCCTGGGAGGGTCCAAGCAGAGTGTCTGCCCTGGGAGGAGAGCAGATCGCTGCTGACGGAGGAACGTGGGTATTGAGGTTGGCATTAACTCGTGGGGTCTGTTTGCTCAAGCTCGTCTCAGAAGTGGGCAAGGTAGGACTTCTGCCGTTTCTGGGTTCACAATTGTTATCTCAAATGCCTGGGAAAGGATTGTCCATAAGGAATCTTGTGGTTTGCTTCATCTCCATTTACCCCCGTCCCGTCTCTTGCCTCCTGAGACCCAGGTTGGAAATGGTATTGGGGGTCATAGCGACTTCAGGTTGAGGGGGTGTGTGTGGAGAGGGGAGGGTTCTCCTGAAGGAAACCTACTTCGAACTCCCTAGGGGATATTGCTGAAGGCTGAGGGGATGTGACTATCACTTCCTATCCGGGGTGGGGGTGGGGAACTTGGGAACAATAGTCCTGGTGGGGCGGAGGCGACGATGCGGGCCGAAGCCCTGAACTGGGAGATAACCTTCGCAGCCTTCCCCCTCCCCTTCCTTTCCGCCCTCTGCTAGTACAGGCGGGTTGGAGAGGAGGTTAAAAGTCTAGTTCGTGAAATTGCTCTAGATACATAACTGAGGGGGTCAGATCCGAAGTCGTGGGACCAGAAGTCGACTTCCTACATTGCCCCCCCCCCCGCACACACACACACACACCCTTTATTTTTCTGCTGGACAATGTTCCCTTTAGGGTTGTTTCCCGGCTTAGGAGGCGGTGGTTACGGCGGCTGCTCCTACGGATATTGCGCAAGACTGGGGCGTTGGAAACCCTGGAGGTCTGGGGAATGGAAAAGGAAGTGGGACTTTGGGAAGTGGTTGCTTCTTGGCGGGATTTGGGAATGGGAAATAAGCTAGGGAAAATTTTGCTCCTGGGCAAGGTACACCTCCAAGAATAATCAACTCCGAAATTCTCGATTGGAAAAATATACGGTTAATGCTTACAAAATGAATGAGCAGCAAACGTTGTCTAGTTTTTATTTCAAAGTTCAGTTTGTTTATACAAGGTGCAGGTGAGATGACTATTAGTACTGCAATACTTTTTCACATTTTAAAGAGACTTCTGTCTGTAGAGCTTTAACGTTCAAGTTAACAGCTTATAAAATCGATTCACAGTATTATAGTATTGTTGAGCTTTGTGATTCCCGCCTTTCTAGACCCATAATAGAGGAGGATGTGATTAAGGTTTTCTTAGTATCTTTTGTAGACGGAAAAATATAGATTAAATAATCTATGCATTGTTTTGAAGGGTTTTCTCTTGATATTTAGCCTATGTATTTTTGAAAAATTACTTTTTTATCTGAGAAGGGTAAAGAATAGAGGACATTTTCCCTTACTATTGAGAATTTTGATTGTGTTAGTATCTTTGAATAGTGTCACAATAATTTGGATGAAGTCCCCTTTTCACTACAGCAGCAAAAATAGAAGACAATATTTACTTAGAATACTTAAAAATGTTTAAAACTAGTCTTTTGCAGTCTTATTTTGGTTATGGAAGGATAGGTGATGTGGTCTCTGGTCACTTCTTGGCATGCTAGTCTTGTTATCCCTGGGCATATCCTGTCAGGAAAGAGCATTGTTTGGTGATGTAGGCCATCAGGACAGGTGCCCAGTCTCTGAACTCCTGTGCCTGGGAAGTAGCCTTAGGGTTCATGCTTTAGGGATGAGTCAGGGATTCCTATTGGAGATTTCATTTCTCAAGGACTAAATGAGTTTCATTTTTCTTCCATAAAACCCTGGGATAGTTAGGTGGTTCTACATTTGCGATTTGATGACTAAGGCTGTTCTTTTATAGTGCTTCTTTTTTTAATTCCGTGACTTGATAAGCAATGGCTATAATTAAGGCTGCTGGTTGGTACCGCTTTTTCTCTTGACTGGAAGGCTGGAGCGAAACTACCTTCAGCCAGAGAAAGAGAATAGAAGATCAGCTAACTGTTGTTACTCTTAAATTCTGATGTGAATTAAAAATGCATTTTTAAATGCTAGCATTTTGGAACTGAGCCTTAGAGATAATCTAGCTATTATAACCCTATTAAATTATAAAGTAATGTTCATTTCAAATTTTGAAATAATAGAATAACAATAATGCTTTACCCTTAAGAAAGCGAGGTGGGCATCCAAACTGGGTTCTTTCCATTCTATCCAGCCTTGCCATAGTCCCATTACCCAAAGCCTATCTTTGGTAATGTTTGTTTATATCTATATAACATTTTTATTTATGCAAATAGGCTTGAACTATATATACTCGTTTGTATCTTACTTTGGGCATAAATCTATAAATATATTAGTGCAGTTCTTTTTTAAAAACGTTTATTAAAGTACAGTTGACATGCAGTATTATATTAGTCTATTAACGTTTTTAATGCTTCTCTGCGACCGTACTACATACATATACCATTTTATATTCTTGGGGGTTTTTTTCTAATATTTTGATAACTTTTTCATTTGTAAAAATAGTTTTAAGTGGCTACATAACATTTCACCTGGCAACTATTTTGTAGCTTAACCATTTCCTTGTGGTTCACTGTTTAGGCCAGTCATTATATATTATCCTCTATTATACCGAGGGTGCCAAAAAAATGTCTACACATGACTTGTATTCACCTTTTGTTATCAGCATATATTGAGTATTACAATTTTAATATAGCTTTTTCCTTAACACATTGAGGACGGGGCATTTAAATATATAGATGCAAATCTGCATCTCTGGTCCACAATGTGTTAAAATGTGTGTACATTTTTTTGGTACTCTCTGTATATCATAATTCTGTAATGAACATTTATGCATAAAACTTCTTTATTTTGGATTACTGCATAAGATACCTTACAGTAGTGGAAGTACTAGGTACAAGAATATAAACATTTAATACATGTTTATAAATAACTTTTTGATGGTGTCGGTTTATACAGCTGTCAGTAATGTATAAGTGTTTATGTAATAATTATCTTGATCTTTGATAATTTGGTGTTTGAAAAATGATATCTTGTTTTAATTTGAATTTCTCGATGATTAGTGGTGGTAGAAAATTTTTCCATTAGTGATTAACTATTTTATGAGTTGTCTTGTTCTTGGCCTTGGCCTGTTGTGTGCCCCTCCACCCCACTTCCCCTTGAAGAGGAGAAAACTAAGGTATCCGGATGGTGTACACTATGGGGCTGAGATGATTACTTACATGTTGAAAGGTAAACATCTAATTTGTGACAAATCCAGAGCTTTTTATCTCAACTATTTCGACTTTTAGTCTTTACAAGATGGCTGGCAATGATCATGACGAGTAAATGTATAAGGTAGGATGGTGCCCATTCATGTTTGACAGATCTGTGTTTTACTCCCTTTTCTGCTTTTGGCTAGCTAGCTACCCGACCTTGAGCAGGCCACTTAACAGAAAATGAGATGACTGAGTTCTCTCATCTTTAAAAGAAGACACATACTACCTGCTTCACAGGGCTGGTGTATGGGACTGATATTTAGGGTCATGATCTAACCAATTATTGGGCTAAAGTTTGTATATCTTCATATAGCTAATTTCTATATTCAGTTACAGATAACTAGCGATATTAATAGAATTGGAAAGAGGCACCTGGACTTTTCATTTTTAGTCATTTTTCTTTTGCTTTTTAAAGCGTTATCATGTCTAATAAAAGGATTGAAACAAGTAGATTTGTTCGGACAAGGCTAACGGTTATCTCGTGCGTTAGACAGTTGTATATAAAAAAATCGTAAAAGATGACACAAACTACAAGCAAATATGGCAATTTCAGCTTAATAACCAGTTCTCTATCAACTTATGAAGATGAAAAAAAATTTAATGAGTGGACTCAGTGGAGAATTTAAAAACCAGTATGCAGTTGTGGTGTGAATTATAGTACGTACTTAATTTTGTGAAACATTGGAAGGAGACGATTTATGGACATTTTTCTAAGGCTAAACATAGGTATAA
>NW_017731586.1:1785667-1787868 GCF_001890085.2 Hipposideros armiger
ATCCACTTCTCCCATCCATTCAGTTCCTTAGAATCCACGTATAAGTGAGATCATATGATATTTGTCTTTCTCTGACTGACTTATTTCATAAAATAGCTGATATTTTAAATTAATCTAAACTTTATCAATCACAGGTAACACAGAACCACCATAGAAGTTATGCATTTCAAGGGATTTAGTCTGTAAAACCATCTGTTCTATTAATAGTAATCCTGACAGAATTGCTCAAAATAACCACTTTGCTTACTTTGTTATGATTACATAACTGTAATTTGTTTTTATTTCACTACAGTAATGTTAGTGATTTTATAAATTATTTTAAATAGAAAGGAAATTAACGTTTTTCTCATCCCTACTATATGCAAAACACTGTGCCAGATGTTTTACACTCTGTCTTATTTAATATATCAACAATTTATGAGGTAGATATAACCTGTATTTTATAGATGAGGAAACATTCTCTGAGAAGTTAAATATTTTGCCTGACGGCACCTCTGTTCTTTCTATCCTGTTTCTACAGGATGCATCTGAAGTCCCTAAGGACCTGGCTGGGACTAGGCTAGTGGTGGAGGGAGCATCACCATGTAAAAGGATGGAGGTTTTAAAGTTGAACATGTTTAGGGAGGGGTAGATAATCTGGTATAACTCACACATTAGTTCTCACACTTTTTGGTTTCAAGAGTCCTTTACACTCTTAAAAATTATTGAGAACCCCAAAGAGCTTTTGTTTATTTACTGGATTAGAAATTATCTTAAAAGATATTTTAAAATAATTCATTTTAAAATAATGACAATAAACCCATTCCATATTAACCAATATACTGTATGACAATTATTTAAAACCAAAAATTAGTTTGAATAAGCATTATTTTTATGTTTTTGCAAATTTAATGTCTGGCTCAATAGAAGGATGCTGGATTCTCATACCTGCTGCATTCATACTGTTGCATTTCACACAGTATCACATGTCATGTACCCTAGAAAACTCCACTGTACACTCCTAAGAGCATGAAAGTGATAAAAATATATTGTACTAAAGACTGCATTCTTTTATTAACAGATGAGGAAATATAACATTATTATTAGGATAAGGGTTTTGACCTCTTGGGCTCCCTGAAATGGTCTGGGGGTAAGGCTGTCCCTGAACCATACTTTGAGAAACAGTGAGGTAATGTATGGTAGAGGCTAAAGGTGATGGTGAGAAAGTTAGGTAGTGGTCAGATTGGTCTTGCATCTATGCTATATTTTATTGTATAGATCAATTAATAGTAATTTTGAACAATTCTACACTGCAACTCTTAGATTCACAGGGAAAGTAGGCAGGTGTTAAGAAAATAGACATGATAGCTGCCAGCACTCCAGTATTTCCCTCCCTCCAACCACTATCACCACTCCACCCCCTCTCCTTGCCCCAGCCTGCTTAGCCTGTGAGCCTTCAGTTATGTCATTCAGATAAGTTCTGGTAGAAAAACTGAGAATCACTACTGTGGATTTCTGGAGAGCCATTGCCTGTTTTAAGAAAAGTAGCAGTCATTTGACAGATTTGTGTTGTAGAAAGTTGATTCTGATGGCAGTATGAAGGATGAATTAAGTGAAGAAGAGCATTTTAGAAGCTGTTGAAATATAAGAAGTGAGATGAGGGTCTGAACTAAACTAAGACAGCAGAATAGAGAGCTTATAAAGGATCAAGAAAGAGTCTCAATGATTCACTAGATGTGGGTAGTAAAGGAGAAAGGAATATTGTAGTATGACTGCAAGGTTTCCTGCTTGGTATAGAATCACCCAAGTTAGAAGGTACCATTTGGTAGGGTAACAAGTAGAGGGGATCAAGCAGAAGATGGAGGGAGGAAATTTCAATATGAAAGAGAATGAGATTAGTTTTAGACTTTTTAAAACTGAGGTATCTATGAGACATCGAGTAGAAATGTAGAGCTCAAGAGACCTGACAGGATGGAGTTAAAGATTTAGAAGCCAGGGTGTAAGTATGTAAGAGGTAGTTGAAAGCATGGGAGTGAATGAGCTTATCCAAACAAGTGTATAGAGCCATGGGTCTCAACCTTCCTAATGCCGCAACCCCTTAATACAGTTCCTCATGTTGTGGTGACCCCCAACCATAAAATTATTTTCGTTACTATATAACTGTAATTTTGCTACTGTTATGAATCGTAATGTAAATATCTGATATGCAGGATGTATTTTCA
>NW_017731586.1:1790043-1795196 GCF_001890085.2 Hipposideros armiger
CTAAAAATTTACCTCAAGTGTTAATTCTAAAGAATTTTTTACTGCATTTACTTTGAGAAAAGCAATAACTTTTTTTCCTTCGATATTTGACATTTAGTTTAGAAATGGTTTTTGAAGGGTTGAAACAAAGTAAGACATTAACATTTATATAGGTTAAATTTTTTTGTTCATGTGTTAAAGACTTCAGTGTTTCTATAGCACTCAGTTCATTAGATTCATAAACATTTACATTTCTGACTACCCCAGACTGAAAGCCTCTGAGGCTAGAGATTGGGACTTAATTATCACTGTACCCCCATTGCCTAATGTAGTGCCTGGCATTTAATAAGCATTAATGGCCATTGCCTGAGTAGAAATTGTGACGAGCTTAATGCTGTAAGACAGATGTATTCATCTGGTGGATTCTTCAAATGATCCAAGGGGCTTGTCCTTTAGACCAGCGTGAGAACTGCTTTCCCCTCTTTTATGCATACAGGTGTGCTTACACACTGCATGTATTTTCAATATCCACTGCAAAAGAAAATACGAGACTAAATTCAAACTTGCAGATAAATATGATTTTATTAATTGTAATATCTTCCACATAAATATGAAAAAATAGTTCAGTACATGTTTTTGTCTTTGTACTGGTTGGTGGTGCATAAGAATTCAAGGAATTACTTAAAAAACTAATCCTAGAATATTAATTTTAATAAAATGTCCACTTTTAACTTGGTTTTAGATTGCATTAATAAAATTCAGATATGTCACTGGCATCTCTTCAAAAATTGTGGTATCTTATAACTTGTGGGTGTTTGGAAAGTGATTATAGCAGTAGCTGTTGTTTTCTCCTTGCCTATAGTTTATTGCCATATCCAATCCATTCTACATATCATACTTACTTTTCTAAAATACTACTTTTAAGTGTTGGCATCTGTGGGATAAAGGAAAGCATACTGGTTGAAAAGTCAGAGGATGTTGGCTTGAATCCCAGTGTTGCTGCTTAGTTCTGTGTTTTCTTTAATACATTTATATAGGACAATATTGGAAACATGGTTTAATTTTTATTATCAAAAGTATGTTTCAAAAAAAACCCCAAAACTCAAGGCTCCTTTGATGACCATTAAAATTATTGAAATTTTAAATGCCTAAGCCAACTCAAAGCATCAGATCTAAGCTCTGCTTTTTTTCAAACTGTAATTAGATACCTATCTGTCTTCCCAATTTCGCTTTCTTCTTTACCTCCAATTTTCTAAGTTTTGCCCTAGAATTACAAGCCAATAGGATAAAGTCTATACTTCTTAGCCTAGGGTTCCACAGCCTTCTTAACATAACAAAGTCTCACATTACCTTTAAAGTGTTAAACTCCCTACCCTGCATCATGTATCCTCTCTTCCCTTTTGAATAAGCTATTGTCCTTGAGCATACCCACTGACTGAATTAAATATTGCTTATCTGGGGTTGCACCATTGAACATCCTTTTTCCCTTCCTTGGAATACTTCTATTTTATAAACCAGTACTTTGAAGATAAGAACACTAAAAATTTCGAATGACTTTACCATGTTCACCAAGAACTCAGAAGCAAAAATATAATTAATTCTCACTTTCTGGGATTAATATTTTAGCCCAGTTTATCTTAAAGTTCTTGTTCTCCATTGTAAAATTTAATTTTTAATACCATGGGGGAAAGCCTGTAATTAGATTTGAGTTGAAGACATACTAAGGCAAGTCCAGTTCTTAAACCACTAGTCTCTTCCAAATAGGAGCTCCTCTTCCAGCATTTTATATTTCCTATACTACTTAAATTTCTTAGATTCATGCAATCAAGCCTTGACAATTATCTCCTTCCTCTGAAATCACACAAAAGTCTTGTTTCCATTTGTACAATGTTAAGTGTCTGTCAGTTGGCTTATGGCAGACATGCATAGTTACTTCCTAAAACTTTTTCCTGGGGAATGTGGAATGTGGATCATGTTAATCTCAGACTTTGGGATGTATGCTAATATCTACATTTCCTGTAATAACTATTTTTAAATGTAATCTGCATTTGAAAAGCTATTTAACATTTGAGTAGCTACCCTGATAGGCTCCCAAAGAATGCAAAAATGTGTTCCTGTTGTCCTTCCTTGGTTCCTACCACCCTCCATTCATGTAAGAGGTAGTCATTGAGTGCCCACTGTGGCCTAGGTACTGTGTTTAGAATTGACAATTGAAAATTACAGTCATTTCCCTCAAGAAATTTACCTACTGTGAACAGATTTGTGAGAAGCAGCGGGAAGTTTTCCTGGGGGCAGTGGATGGGCTTCAGGGGATCTGTGAACCCTTTAATTTATACATAATATATTGTGTGTGAGCCCGGTGGGGTGGAGAATGTTTATAGCTCTTAGAATCTCAAGGGGTTTGGGCTCCAAAAACCTTAGAACCTAGGCTGGAGAAAGATAATGAGCTTTGGAGCCAAACAGGAATTTCTATCTTGGCCCTGCTATGAAATAAGCAGGTTTATCTAGGGAAATTGGGGCTATAATACCTACTGGGAAGGACCAAGATCAAGATAACAGTGTATGTAAAGCTCCTAACATAGTATGTAGAAGATACTCAATAGTAATTCAAGGTGTCATGTTACTCTAATGGAGGTGTATTCAAAATTTAAACCATAGAAGCAGGCGAGGAGCCTAAATCTGCCTGAATAGATATCATGGACAGTTTCAGTGAAGAGGCTCCATTTGTGCTGACTTTTTGAAGGAAGAATTTGTCAGGTGGCCTAGGATTTTTAAAAGTCATTTCAGGTATAGAAAACAAACAGCACTTGCAAAGACAGAGATGATAAGAACTGTGGGTTTTAGATGAGAGGAACAAGGTGGCAGTGTATAAAATAAGCAAAGCCTACATGCCCAGATAATAGAGTTCCCTAAGGGAGAACAACTTACATGCTGAGTTTGAGAATGAATATGAAATTGGGCTCTACATCCTGATTGTTTTGGTGAGAAATATTTTGGTGTCTTATTATTGTGGCATAGTTGTTTAGTCTTAGTGTCTGGCTTGGTTGGTATAAAGGATCTTTTAAAAATCGAGTCAAGTCACGTGATCAGTGTTTTAAAATCTGGTANATCGTAATGTAAATATCTGATATGCAGGATGTATTTTCATTGTTACAAATTGAACATAATTAAAGCATAGTGATTAATCACAAAAACAATATGTAATTATATATTGTGAAATATTTATTTCTAATAACAAATAAATGAAATTTTGTCTTGAAGCCGGGTACTCGTATGTGGGCATATCTGCATGTGGGCGGACCCGCCTGGAGATGGATAGAGGAGCGGTGTCTCGGTTCCTAAGACCATGGAAAATGTGTTTTCCGATGGTCTTAGTCGACCCCTGTGAAAGGGTCGTTCGACCCCCAAAGGGGTCACGACCCACAGGTTGAGAACCGCTGGTATAGAGTGACCAGCTTTGGGTTAAAGAGCAGCGCCAAAAGGAGAAGAATTAGTGATTGCTCCTGAGAAAGTGGTCAAAGAGGAGGAACGGGAACCCAAAGGATGTCAGAAAAGCCAGGGAGAGTTTCAGGAAAGGAGTAGTTTCCAAAGTCAGATAATTCTGGGAGGACCGGTAAGGTGAGGTTGAGAAAATACCCATTCTGTTTGCCAAGTAGAAGTGATTTGGTGACTACAGAAAGCAATTTGGGGTTGGGGTATGGAAAGAAGCCAGATTATAGTGGGTTGAGAAGAAAATAGGGGAAGTGAGTATCAATTCCTTCCATCTACTTTAAAGTAGATGGGAGAAGCTAGAGGAAGACACAGGTTGGAGGAGAGTTCCCCTCCCACCCTCTGCTTTTTTTTAAAAAAGGTAAGACAAATACAATATTTTCATATATTTCTTAAGCTACATGTATATCCTCTTGTGAAATTATTGCTGTTTAAATATAATTTTAAAAGATAACAAGAACTTGTCATTTGGTTATATAATACCTCTGAATTTTTTAAAATTTGGGTTTTGAAATGTTAGAAAACAGGTGGGAGGAAAGACAGAAAGCCTGGCAAAATCTTATGCTGCATAGTCTAGATAAATATAAAAATGTTTATTGTTTGTTAAACTGTTCACTATTGTGGTTTTTAGGTGTTTGAAAAATTAATAACCTCTATTGAGATGTAATTTACCTACCATAAAATTCATTCAAGTTGTACAATTTAATAGTTTTTAGTATATTCACAAAATTTTGCAAACATCACCATAATCAATTTTTATCATCTCCCAAAAGAAACCCCATACCCATTAGCAGTCATTCCTCTCTTCCTCCCTCACTCCCTCCCTCCTCTCCCTAGCCCTGTGCAACCGCTAATTTGTCTTCTGTCTTCATAGATTTGCTTCTTCTGGACATACATATATACACGTGGAATCATACAGTATGTGGTGTTTTGTGACTTGACTCCTTTGACTTAATTTAACATAGTTTTCAAAGTTCATCCATATTGTTACATGGATCCAAAATACTTCATTTCTTTTTATGTCTAAATAATGTTGTACACTGATATCACATTTTGTTTACCATTTATCTGTTGATGAACATTTGAGTTGTTTACACTTTTTAGAATATTTTGTATTCTATAATATAATATTTTTTTGTATTTTGTTAGTAATACTACTGGGAACCTTTGTGTACTAGTTTTTGTTAGGCTATATGGGTATGTACCTAAGAGAAGAAATACTGGGTAATATGGAAACTATGTTTAACATTTTGAGGAACTACCATACTTACTGTTATCCAAAGCTGCTGCACATTTTACATCCCTTCCAGGAGAATGCACGTTTTGTATTCTTACCAATTTCTCTTTACATCTTCACCAGCACTTGTTACTGTCTATCTTTTTTATTATAGCTATCCTAGGTGGGTGTGAAGTAGTATCTTGTGGTTGGCTTGTAGGTTTGTAATACATCTCAGTAAGTTTATGTAAATGATGCTGTATGTCTCACGTGTCTTTCAAAGCTAGCGTGATAGGAAGTATTTTCCAGTCTTTGCATTTGAGCTAATCTTAGTGCTGCTGGTTTAGTTAAGATTTTCTTATCCATCCTTTGATGGGTGTCCAATAAACTATTATTTATATTTTAACTACACAAGTGGAAGGGAACTTTTAAGTACCGTATTTCCCCATGTATAAGACACCCTTTTTCG
>NW_017731586.1:1796631-1806505 GCF_001890085.2 Hipposideros armiger
CATGTATCCTCTCTTCCCTTTTGAATAAGCTATTGTCCTTGAGCATACCCACTGACTGAATTAAATATTGCTTATCTGGGGTTGCACCATTGAACATCCTTTTTCCCTTCCTTGGAATACTTCTATTTTATAAACCAGTACTTTGAAGATAAGAACACTAAAAATTTCGAATGACTTTACCATGTTCACCAAGAACTCAGAAGCAAAAATATAATTAATTCTCACTTTCTGGGATTAATATTTTAGCCCAGTTTATCTTAAAGTTCTTGTTCTCCATTGTAAAATTTAATTTTTAATACCATGGGGGAAAGCCTGTAATTAGATTTGAGTTGAAGACATACTAAGGCAAGTCCAGTTCTTAAACCACTAGTCTCTTCCAAATAGGAGCTCCTCTTCCAGCATTTTATATTTCCTATACTACTTAAATTTCTTAGATTCATGCAATCAAGCCTTGACAATTATCTCCTTCCTCTGAAATCACACAAAAGTCTTGTTTCCATTTGTACAATGTTAAGTGTCTGTCAGTTGGCTTATGGCAGGCATGCATAGTTACTTCCTAAAACTTTTTCCTGGGGAATGTGGAATGTGGATCATGTTAATCTCAGACTTTGGGATGTATGCTAATATCTACATTTCCTGTAATAACTATTTTTAAATGTAATCTGCATTTGAAAAGCTATTTAACATTTGAGTAGCTACCCTGATAGGCTCCCAAAGAATGCAAAAATGTGTTCCTGTTGTCCTTCCTTGGTTCCTACCACCCTCCATTCATGTAAGAGGTAGTCATTGAGTGCCCACTGTGGCCTAGGTACTGTGTTTAGAATTGACAATTGAAAATTACAGTCATTTCCCTCAAGAAATTTACCTACTGTGAACAGATTTGTGAGAAGCAGCGGGAAGTTTTCCTGGGGGCAGTGGATGGGCTTCAGGGGATCTGTGAACCCTTTAATTTATACATAATATATTGTGTGTGAGCCCGGTGGGGTGGAGAATGTTTATAGCTCTTAGAATCTCAAGGGGTTTGGGCTCCAAAAACCTTAGAACCTAGGCTGGAGAAAGATAATGAGCTTTGGAGCCAAACAGGAATTTCTATCTTGGCCCTGCTATGAAATAAGCAGGTTTATCTAGGGAAATTGGGGCTATAATACCTACTGGGAAGGACCAAGATCAAGATAACAGTGTATGTAAAGCTCCTAACATAGTATGTAGAAGATACTCAATAGTAATTCAAGGTGTCATGTTACTCTAATGGAGGTGTATTCAAAATTTAAACCATAGAAGCAGGCGAGGAGCCTAAATCTGCCTGAATAGATATCATGGACAGTTTCAGTGAAGAGGCTCCATTTGTGCTGACTTTTTGAAGGAAGAATTTGTCAGGTGGCCTAGGATTTTTAAAAGTCATTTCAGGTATAGAAAACAAACAGCACTTGCAAAGACAGAGATGATAAGAACTGTGGGTTTTAGATGAGAGGAACAAGGTGGCAGTGTATAAAATAAGCAAAGCCTACATGCCCAGATAATAGAGTTCCCTAAGGGAGAACAACTTACATGCTGAGTTTGAGAATGAATATGAAATTGGGCTCTACATCCTGATTGTTTTGGTGAGAAATATTTTGGTGTCTTATTATTGTGGCATAGTTGTTTAGTCTTAGTGTCTGGCTTGGTTGGTATAAAGGATCTTTTAAAAATCGAGTCAAGTCACGTGATCAGTGTTTTAAAATCTGGTAATTTTACTTTATCCCAGATATACAAAGTAGTACTCTATATAGTTCTTAGATGATAGGATCAGTGTTTTCCATTGGCTTCTGTTAAAAATGCCCTGTAAAAAATTACATTTTAAAAAGTCTTTAGAACCTAGGAGAATTATAATGCTAGCTAGGCCTCTTGCTTAGTTTGGATTTCTCAGCAGATTTGAGTTTTCCAGGAGATGACTCTCTGAGGTTTTGAGACTACACATTTGGGACCAGAACCAAAGTGACAGGAAAGGAGTTTTATACCCCATGCTACCAAAACATGGAGAATAGCTTTCTGGACACCTTCCCCCCATATTGTGTACAGTGGATTTACTCATAAGTCATAGATCCTTTGGTTAAAAGAAACATTAACGCAGTTTAGAAATTAAGGAGCTTTTTACAGGTTTTACAGTTAGAAGTTGGCAGAGCTGACTTGGTCCCAAGTTTTCAAAGCAGATCCGTTTTCTTTGACATGATGTTGCCTAATCCAATAGTTGCATTCTTATTATTTAGAAGAAAAGTCGATAAAAAGGGAGGGCAGGAATATCCAGAAAATTATGGAAAAATTTTTTGTTGGTGTAGATTTTTGTTTGCAGCCTGCTTCCAAAAAGCTTAAGTGAAAAAAGTATTATCACAAGAGAATACTGCCCTTGAGCTGCTTGAAAGACAAGGACCAAGAAATGGAGAGCCATCCATAACCTAGGTGACTCTTCTCTTCATTTCAGCTCCGCTGTCTTTCTGTGGTTTTACATATTTATCAGTTTCTCTGTCTTTGTGGGACTTCTTGGATACTTGAATCAGTTCTCTGTCCACCTGCTTCACTTCTCCCTCTCCCTCTTCCCCTCTCTCTCCGCCTCCCCCTCTTTCTCTCCCTCCCCTCCCTCCTTCTCTCCTTCTCTCTGCATTTTGGCTCTCAGTGTTTGGGGCTGCACCTGCTGAATATAAAGGCATTCCTATGGTGACCAGTCTCACATTCACTTTATGTCAGTTTAGGGGACCAGCTCAGAATGACTTAGAGTTGCTGTATCTCACATTCACACTCCTGAATCAGTCAGCTTGCCAATGCGATGGGTATTATAATATAAATGTGTGGAGTTGACTGAGGTGGGGAGCTTGTTCAGATGTTTATGGAAAGGACTTTTCTTAGGAAAAAGAGGGGTAGTTCACTAACTAGGCAGGCAGCCAAAGAGTATCTAGTACAAAAATCCTTAAGGAAAACTGAAAAAAGAAAAGAAAAAATTACCTACTGTTTTAAGGTTTCATCCCCAAATAAATGCCACCCACCTTTCAGGGGAGGAAAAAAGCATGAAGAGTTCTTATGACTTGAGAGAACATCTTTTGGCTCTGGCAGAGCGTTATTTTACATACACAGTACATATTAAACATCAGGCAAATTTTTAAGGCTTCTGTGTGGAATCTATAAAATTAAGATAATTTGTAAGGTGCATGTACCGTATTTTGGCGTATATAATGTACACCCACGTTTTTGGCCCAAACTTTCAGGGGGAAAAATCCATTTTAATTTTTTAATTCCAAATTTTATTTGTTTACATTTAGGTTCTCGTTTTTTATATTATAAAGGAATTTTAGCATTTATTTTTTAACATTATGGTGCAAGACATTTTATGTAACAAATAATTACAAAACACAAGGGAACAGATAACAAGGCACAAGAAATTTAATGTACGGTAACAAATTTACAATATTTGCGCATCATAGAAGGCCAAGAACTCTTCATTGTTGCTAGTTGTCCTAAGTTCAACAAAACCAATTATTCCAGGATATTATATTGCATATGGATATCATTGATTACTAGAGTTACACTTTTAACTCATAAGCATAAATAAAAGAATTAAAAACATTTATATAGATACGGAATTCGTACTACCCATGTATAATGCGCATCCTTATTTTTCCCTCACAAATTTGGGCAAAAAAGTGCACCTCGTACACTGCAAAATACGGTATTTATGGTACCTAAGATTAAGTTGTGATTTTTCAGTGTTAAAATATGGAACCAGAACATTACCTCTTGCAAGGAAATATTCTAAAGAACAGTTTTATCAAAGTATTGCTTCTAGTCATTATTTATTCTCTGAATATATATCTGAAAAATATCACTATCTGAAAGACTTACGTATTTTCTTCACAATAGATTTTACATTAATAAAATAAACCTAACTGTAGTGTCTTTAGTTCCCAAATCATCTGAAATTTAAGTACAGTAATATTGTTTGCCTGATTGTCAATGTGCCTGTCTGCTGGTTATCTGCCTGCCTTGACACCTTCTTATGCACCTTTATTTGTCTAGTCATCTTTTTCTGCTCTGTCCAATGGCATGTTTGTGCCTAAGATTTGTTAATGGGTGTTAGAAATAGATCAGGATGTACAGTTGAGCATTGAACAAAACGGGTTAGGGGTGCAAACCTCTGAACAGTTGAAAATCACCTGTAACTACAGTCAGGCCTCCACATCTGTGGATTGAAAATATTACTGCGTAATTTAGAAATTTCCTGTCATTTATGCCTAGTTGTTTGTAATTCTTCTAATACTGTGAAAAGGCAATATATAAACGCCAAGGAAAAACATAGAGTAGGTGGATATCAATCATATATTTTTTTTTGCAACTGAAGTAATTGAATATGTTCAAATATTTATCTCTAAAACCATTAACCATTCACTGGCAATATTAGATGTTGCACAAAATAAGTTTTATTTTTAATTATTTTATAATTTAGATAGAAAATTAATTATTAAAGTAAGAGAAATATGGTCTTAGTGTTTAATATACCAGATGCTTTTGTCTTTTCATTTTGTAGAAAAGTAAAGAGGATTGGTTTTAATAGTTCGAAAGCTAGAAACGAAATTTTTCTTTGTGAAAATCAGCATTCAAAGGAATTATTAATGGTAAAATGAAGGTTTAAAGTAAACTTGCATGAATGAGTAATTAGGTGTAGGCATTGGCTGACTTCTTCAGTCCCTTCTTTATTCCTTTAACCCCCACTATAAGCTGATTTCAGGCTCTACCATTTTGCAGAAATTTAATTTACTATGGTGCTTTAAATCTCCTGGACATATCCAGTAGATACTTTATAGTATGTATTTTTCTTGATTCCTCTTTAGCATTCAGCACTGTTGGGTATCTTTTTCTTTTTTTAAGTACTTTCTTTGATCTTAAAGCATCATTTACACCTGGTTTTTCACCTACGTTTTTAGTTTCTTTTCTCTATTATTGGCTCAAATGCCACATATTTTTTATTTTTGATGCTCTTAGGTACTATGGAAAATATAATTGACTACTTAGTTATTCAGAAATATAAAAGAATATTACTAAATTTTGTAAAACTGACTACAATGACATGGATTATTCTAATGTTGCTTAAGAGTTTCAAAGAATAATAAAATATTAGTGTTTTCTCATCCCTTAAATTTTTGTATGGATGGCAGATTATTTTTAAAGTATTTTAAAATACAACTTAATCAAGAGTATAAAATGAATATATAACCAATACATTTAATATTGTGTTGTTGCTTTGCCAGCTTTTATATTGTTTATAAACCACATATTGTTTGCAGACCATATATTGTTTATGTCATATCCAATATGTTCAAATATGTCCCAAAATGATCTCATTATTTTTCTTGTTATGAAGGTTTACAAATTTTTATTTTAATATAGAACATGGATGGAATAGCTATATAAACTGCGACTACTTTATCTTTAATATATGTTATAGCTAGAAGAGGGAAGAAAAATAATCTTTGATGCTGGTGGGAGGGAATCTTAATTTTAGGTGGTTAAGGAAGGAATATGTGGATGGCAGGAATGAAAGGACCAGACAGAAGTAGCACATCTTTGTGATATACTTGATTTTTGCAATTTGAGTGTCTAGCATAGTGGATACAACAGTTGATGTAGATCACAAGTTATAAGGTATGACGGTTAAGTTCACGAACTCATCCTAGAAAAAGTGCTACATACCTACCTCATTGCTGAATATCACTACGGTCACCTTCAAAGTACTCCCCTTGGGAAGCTATGCACCCAATGCCAGCACCTTCAAAGTAATTTTGGAACTCTTTTTATGGAATGGCCATTAGAGCTGTCGTCATATTACCCGTGATGTCCTGAATGTCATCAAAATGTCTTCCTTTCAATATTTCTTGTATCTTTGGGTAAAGAAAGAAGTCACTGGAGGCCAGATCAGACAAGTTAGGAGGGTGTTCCAATACAGTTATTTGTTTACTGGCTAAAAACTCCCTCAGACAGTGCCGTGTGAGCTGGTGCATTGTCATGATGCAAGAACCGTGAATTGTTGGCAAAAAGTTCAGGTCTTCTAACTTTTTCACACAGCCTTTTCAGCACTTCCAAATAGTAAACTTGGCTAACTCTTTGTCCAGTTGGTACAAATTCATAATGAACAATCCCTCGGCTATCAAAGAAGGTTAGGTTAGCAACATGGTTGCAACAAGTTTGCAAACTTAATTGTCAGACCTGGTATACTAGGTCAGATATTAAGTGCTATGGAGAACAATGAAACAGAGACAGGAGAAAAAGGAGTAGAGTGCATGAGTTATTTGTTACCACAGTAATGTATAACAGCCGTAAAACCTAAGTGTCATACAGTAATAAATATTGTTACATTTTGGTTGTCAGCTAGGCAGCTTCACTGATCTTGACTGGGTTCACTCACGTTTGCAGAGGTGAGCTGGCTATCAGTGCATCTAGCATGGCTGTGGCTGGGATGACTGGGATTGCTTGTCCCTGCTTCACATATTTCTTATTCCCCAATAGGCTTCCTGGCACACTCTCATGGCTGTGGTAAAGGTGCAAGTGAGGGGAAAATATGCAAGGCCTATCAAGGCTTGGAACTGGTACACTGTCTCTTCCGTCACATTCTTTTGGCCAAAGTAGTATATAACACCACCTGAACTACAAAGGGTGGGGAAGTCAGAAGAAGTGCAAAGTCACATGTGGTTTTAATATGATCAGTCTACCATTTGGTGGGTATAGGGGATATTATTATTATATAGCATGGTTAAGACATTGAATCAAGACTTGAAATAATGAGGGAATGAGCCATGCAGTGATCTGTAAGAGGAACATTCCAGACCGAAAGAACATGAAGTGCCCAAGAGCCTGAGTTAAGAATGTGTTGAAGGAAGCCAGTGAGCTTGAGCAGAATGATCAGGACGTAATAGATTTGCAGTGGGGTTGGAAGTTATGGCAGACCATCTAGGTTCTTATAGGTCCTTGTGAGGACTTTGGCTTTCACTCTAAGTGAGAAGAGAGCCTTTTGGGTTTTACTCTTAGGTATGATGATAGATTACATTTTAACAGGATCACCTTGGCTGCTATATGGGGAATAAAATATAGAGGGGTAAGGACAGAAGCAGAGACCACTTAGAAAGCTATTCTAGGGCCGGCCGAGAGGCTCAGTTGGTTAAGAGCTTGCTCAAGAGTTTGAGCTCTGAGCAACAGCGGCTCGATTCTCGGCCTGAGCTGAGCAGCCTCTGAGCTGCCAACAGGTGGCAGGATGGCTCAGCTTAAAAAAAAAAAAAAGAGGGAGAGAGAGAAAAAAGAAAGCTATTCTAGAGGTTCAAGTAGGAGGACCCGAAGACGATGACAGTGAATATGAAGAAAAGGTATGAATTTGGAGAGCAGCTCTGAGGTAGCATTCACAAAACTTGGTGATATGGGAGGGTGACAAAAAACTTACCCAAGCTAACTTGGACTCTAAATGATAGTAATGAGATAGGGAATACAGGAGGAAAGATGGGTTTGAAGAGTTGGATTCAATTTTAAATGTATTGAATTTGAGTTGAATTTAGATTTCAGGCCAGTGTCATGGTTGACTATAGATCAGCGGTTCTCAACCTGTGGGTCGCAACCCCTTTGGGGGTCGAACGACCGTTTCACAGGGGTCGCCTAAGACCATCGGAAAACAAAAAGATATTTACATTACGATTCATAACAGTAGCAAAACTACAGTTATAGAGTAGCAATGAAAATAATTTTATGGTTGGGGGTCACCACAACATGAGAACTGGATTAAGGGGTCACGGCATTAGGAAGGTTGAGAACCGCTGCTATAGATGATTAATTATTTTGTGCATGGGTGATCATGAACTCATGAAAGACGATGAGCTTTCTGAGATAAAGACTCTATACTCAGAATAACAGAGAAGAATACAGAACAATAAAGACACTTAAGTGTCTGCTGGATGATGATAAAGTCTCAGTGCTGGACTGCTCCATTAGGAGCAGAACCTGGAGGGTAGTATAGAAGCCAAAGGGATTGACAAGTTTCAAAGAGAATTTGGATTTTGTCCTGGATTTGGCCATAGAAATCACGAATGACCTTTCAAAAGCACTGAGGAAAAGGGCAGGAGAAATCTGCATTAAAATTTTTTTAATGGAAGATATTAAGAGTTTTAGGCAGTTGTTAGTAGGTAAGAATAATTATCCTTGTGATATTCTATTGTATATATGAGTTGTCCTGGAAGTTAAATCTGCTGTGGTCATTTTAGAGAAAAGAGAAGTTGGAGAAAGAAGTGAGGAGAAATCAAAAAGCTAATCTGTGGATTTGGTCTATTCTCTCTCACAACCCTGGATCCCTTCTCCAAGCCCGCTATACTGCTGCTCTTGTGCTGCTGTTTACCTTGCATTCTACCTCTAAAAGCAAGGTGGTCGCCACTGCAGCTAGAGCTGGCTTATAGCCCTGAGATTATGGAATCGAGGAAGTGATTGAAAAACCTTGGAAGTGTTGAATTTGTGCTCAATGAGCTCTCATACTTCACACTACAACCCATCGAGCAAGATATTATGTGCATTTTATTGACGAGAAAACAGATGCCAAAATTGTTCTTCAGTGTGCTGGGGGCATTGGTAGCAGTAGACCTCCAATAGTAGTTAATACTGTGTAGAACTTTTTCCTTTTAAGGTGTATCATCAGTCTGGGGGTGGAGAAGAGTGGGAATCATTAAATGGCAGCATATGCCATGGCAGAAAACTGTTGATGAAATAAATTGGGTTTGACAGAGTAAAGATGTAACATGTTTACCTTTTCTGTATTTGTTTTTCTGTTTCTGTTACTAGGTTGTGAGGTTTTTAGTGGTCAGAGATCCAGAGATTTAGAAATCCGGGGGCCTAGATTTGTACTGCCTTTATATTTTAACAACCTAGCCAGTGGCCACATGAGAGGTGCTTTGTAAATATTGTTAAATAAATTAATCATTGTAATATGGTTATAAAGTATGTTTAACAGACAACACAAATAATGGCATATATATGTATATATACACACACACTTGTATAATGCTGTATACCCTGTTTATATAATAAACTGTAAGAAATGTCACCAAACCCTTTACACTGTATCTGCAGACTAATCCAAGTCATACTTTTACAGAGGAGGAAACTGAATGTACCTAAGGTCACATTGGTAGTAAGTGGCAGAACTGTTCCGACTTGAAAACCTATGCTATTGACTATTAGATTTTGTTGCCTCTTTCAATGCTGTCATTATGGTCACCACGAGCAGCATGACCGTCCATTCCTAACTTGACAGAGACACACCAACAACCTTTGAAATGAGTGGTTGCCTGACATCATAGAATTTAACATTTTACTGGCTGTCAAGTATCTGTCAGTCTTTTGCCTTATAATTGATTATGGATTGGACATGTTAGTGTCCTATGTCTGTTAACATAGAATTTTTTTTTTTAATGCTTAATGTGAACCGTTTTTAATCCTGGGGTGAGGAGAAGGAGGTGGCTTCATCTCTGCAAACTTATCAATCAAAGCATCTCTGTTCATATACCTCTAGTATCTACTAGTTAGTGTATTTTAATAAATATTGTGGTCCCTTCTAATGTTTTTAAAGTCTTTTATCAATGTAGCAACTTCACTGAAGCAAAACTCCCGTTTAGAGTTGAGTCTAGCATAAATTTAGTATGTAAAAGTAAGACAAATAGGCTCCTTTTTTACCTACTAAAGTTGTACAAACATGTTAAAATGGTCACCTGTAATTCTTTAGTCTCCATAAGAAGGTTAGGTTAGCAACATGGTTGCAACAAGTTTGCAAACTTAATTGTCAGACCTGGTATACTAGGTCAGATATTAAGTGCTATGGAGAACA
>NW_017731586.1:1807361-1827960 GCF_001890085.2 Hipposideros armiger
CAAAACAACAGCAACTTGTCTGTTCCCCTTCCCCCGTTTCCCCAATAAAATCTTTAAAAAAAAAAAAAAGATTTATAAAAATGATATAGTACAGCTGTTGGTGAATTTATAGGTATTAAGACAACAAACAAGGAATTGGTTAAAATTGTATGAATTTTTAGAATAAATTCTAAGTCAGCTTTCCACAGGAAAAGTAGATCTGGTCTTTCTCATTAATGAAATGTTCTAGCCAGCAGAATAATTTAAATAATAAATGTTATTTGATTAGAGGGGACATACTCTGAAATAATTTATCATAATCCCCGAGATTGCCAGTGTACTCATACAATGCATTAAGTATTAAGACTTAAACAAGCAGTGTTGTATGGCTCCCAGAAGTCAAGCTGATGGTGAAGTATTGTCATGCAAACGGCCTTATCCTGTTAGAAATTAGCTGGTACTTAAGAACTGTCACTTCACAAAGTGATGCAAGAGAATACCATATTGCCTAAGATTTCCTTTTATAATACAAAATGATGGTAGAATCATAAGATATATTTGTTTATTTTAAAATAAACCAGTTCAAAAAAGATACAATATGCACCATATTTGGGTATTGTTTTTATGAAATAGTCGTCTAGAGGCAGTCAGTATGCCAATGTAAAGAGACTGGTGAAACATTATTTAGGAGCAAAATTAGTCTGAATTAGAGTGCTTTTTCTCCTGACTTATATTTAAAGCACAACATAATAAAGATCAGATATGACCTCATAAAAATAAAAAAACAATTTATAATACAAAGAGTAATGCAAAGAAAGCAATAGATTAAGATAAAATATTTTAACACTTTTATTTAACAGGATTGTTATATAAAATTTATAAGTAACTTAATGTATCAATAAAGAGAACACTAATAGAAAAATGAGCGTATGCTACCACTGATAATTAACAGAAGAAAAAAGCAAATTACTGAACACAGGAAGAAAAGTCACCAACTTCTCCAATAATCAGAGAAATGCAAATAGCCAACATTAATTTTGGGGGGAATCTACCAGAGTTCACCAAATTTGGTAAAATTCAAAAATTGATAATCAGCAATTTTGTAATTCATAATAGCAAATGTTGGCCAGGATGTAGAAAAACTGGCATTCTGGATCTGTTGATAGAAGGTAAATTGGTAAATTAAGTCTTATTTGGAAGGCAGTTTGGCCACTTCTAACAGAATCGATAATGTGTATATTCTTTAACCCAGCATGTCAGCTTCTAGGAATCTTTAAAATATTTGCATATGTGCATAAAATAGTATGTCCAAGTATGTTAACTGCAGCAATTTTTGTGAAACAACAAACTATCTATTAATAAGGAGGTTTAACATGATTGGCTACTTCTAAGAAGAGGGATATGGAGAGGGTGAGGGTTACTTGTTCATTTTATAATTGTGTGCAGAAAAGAGTTAACACCGCAAGCCTGAGACTGCTATCCTTAGAAAGTCCTGCTTGCAAGATTGGCTCTTGGCTGGTGTCTGGGAACTTGGACTTTTGGGAAGGTATCTATCACTGTGGGATAAGAGTGGCTCACTGTGCCATTATTGTACAAATATGGTTTATGTGGAACACCTACTTTCCTTCTGGGAGTCTGGAATTTTGGCTTGCGTTAGAGTACCTGTATGACCAGCTTCAGTAAAAATTGGACACTGAATCTCTAATGAGCTTCTCTGGTAGACAACATTTCACAGGTGGTATCCCAACTCATTGCTGGAGGAATTTAAGTGGGTCCTGTGTGTGACTGCATTAGAGAGGGCTCTTGAAAGCTTGTGCCTAGTTTCCTCTGGACTTAGCTTCATGCACCTTTCCTTTTGCTTCCTTTGCCTTGTATCCTTCAGCTGTAATAAACCATAGTTGTGAGTGAGTCTTCTTGTGAATCATCAAACCGGAGTGGGATGGTCTTGGGAATCCATGGCACAACTTGTCAGTATGGTTTGAATGTTTTAGCATCTACATGTATTGCTTATATAAATTTTAAAACACTAAACTTAATATGTTTTAATTATGTTGTCTGTGTATACATAGGCACACACATATACCTACACTTCATCTCTAAGGATATGTTGATGGGTTTTTAATATGTGTGTATTATCTGACCCATTTATTCTGCACATTTTTCCCCTGGTGATAAAGATTGAAAGCTTTCCTTGGTGACATTGTAGGTATTATAATTAAAGAAATAAATCAAATGCAAAGTGTCTTCACTTTGTTATTTAGGACAAGGAGATATTACTTTAGATAAATTATTTTAAATTGCAGATTTTTTATCAGTTTCATATGTCATTATGATGGTAAACCATAAAGATCAAATTTCAAGTAGCATTTGCAGTACATACTCTCCAGTTATAGAAACTGTTATATTAGCTCAGCTTATTGAACTGAATGTGTTATAAATGGGATAGTAGGGTGCCAATTCATTGACTATGTGATGCTCTGTGGTTATCAGTGCCCAATGTCTAAAAGACTTGCCATTCTTAGGCCGGCCAAGTGGTGTGTTGGTTAAGAGTTGGCTTGGGATGCCAGCTCTGAGCAGCAGGGCCCCGGTTTGGATTCCACATTAGGGCCAGTGACGCTGTGCCCTTTACAGCTTAAGATGGTGAACAACAGCTCTACCTGGAGCTGGGCTGCTGTGAGTCGCCGGCAACAGCATAGGCTGCAGTGGGCTCCCGTAAGCTACTGTGAGCGGCCGTCTAATGGCCGGTGACCAATCTGCCTCGGTCAGATAAGCGCAATGATAATCCCAACATGGGCCAGTGAAGCGACGTCCTCCACAACTAGACTGAAGAACAAAAGGACAGCAACTTGTCTGTTCCCCTTCCCCAATTCCCCAACGCTGTTCCCTCCCCCAACTCCCCAATTTAAAAAAAAGACTTGCCATTCTTTATTGAATATA
Organism: Hipposideros armiger; assembly: GCF_001890085.2. Lineage (NCBI taxonomy): Eukaryota > Metazoa > Chordata > Mammalia > Chiroptera > Hipposideridae > Hipposideros > Hipposideros armiger. The sequence continues at coordinate 1,810,278 of NW_017731586.1, forward strand.
TGATATGTAGACGACACTAGGTACTGTGGGGGAATAAAGAGAAATATAAAAGATTATATCTCTGGGAGACAGGGAATAATAATTTTGGATGGCAGCAATGGTGGTAGTCATAGGATAAAATGTGTAAACAAATGATGGATCTAAAAGGCAGGATGAAAAATACATATATGACTAGCATTTACTTTTGGAATGTGTGCTACATCAGGGCAGAGATTTTTGCCCTGGTCACCACTGTACTTGTAGCACAGGCACCTGTGTATAGGATAGGTTAGTACCTGACATATAGGATAGGTTTGGAGAAAATGATGTGAGACCAGTCATCCTCATGAAGGTGATAATTAAATGTTATTTTTTCCTTTTATTATAAACGTCTGAAACCCAGTATGACAGCAAACTGAAAAAGTAGATTTTTTTTGTTTTGAAAATCTTAACAGTTAATTCATGAGTAGAGTAGAGCTATCTAATGTTATATGAATACTGTGGCCTGATAATCTGAGATACTGTAATGGCGCTTACCCACAGCCAGCTGGTTTCCCTTACTATACTGAGTAGGACATTTAATTTCTATGCAAACAACTACAATGGCTTTATTTTCCTTTTTTAAAAAAAAATGTTTAATTGTGGTAAAATGCGTATAACATAAAACTTACCCTCTTAACCATTTATAAGTGTACAGTTTCGTATTGTCAGTACATTCACATTGTTGTGCAGCCATTCTCTAGAACTCTTCATCTTGCAAAATTTTGAACCTCTATACCCATTAAACAACTGAAATTCCCCTCCTCTCCCCAGGTCCTGGCAACCACCATTCTACTTTCTGTTTCAATGACTTTGGCTCCTCTAGATACCTCATTTAAGTGGAATCTTATGGTATTTGTCTTTTTTGTAACTGTCTATTTTCAACTAGCATAATGTTCTCAAGGGTCATCCATGTTGTAGCAAGTGTCAAAATTTCCTTCACATTTTGTTTTTTCCTTCATCCATTGATGGGCACTTGGGTTGCTTCCACCTCTTGGCTATTGTGAATCATGTTGGTATGAATATGAGTGTACACTACCTGTTTGAGACCCTGTTTTCAGTTCTTTCAGGTGTATACCCAGAAGTAGAATTGCCGGCTCATATGGTAATTCAAGTTTCAATTTTTTGAGAAACTACCATAATATTTTTCATAGTGGCTGCACCATTGTATATTTCCACCAACAGTGCACAAGAGTTCCAATTTCTCCACATCCTCACCAACACTTGTTATTTTGTATTTTTGATAGTAGGTATTATAACAGTTGTGAGGTAATATTTTGTTGTTTTGGTTTGATTTCCCTGCTAATTAGTGATGTTGAGCAATTTTTCATATGCTTGTTGGCCTCTTGTATATCTTTGGACAAGTATCTACTCAAGTCCTTCGCCCGTTTTTTAATTGTGTTGTTTTTTTGTTGTTGAGTAGTAGGAGCTCTTTATATCAAAGTATTTCTACATATCCGTCTTTAGCAGAAAGAAAAGCACTAGTCAGTTTATAAAAGTTTACCAATCTTAATAAAACAAAAGTTGTGATTTATTTTCAAAGTAAAATGCTCTCATATAGTAGGACAGTAGCTTCATAATTCTAGTTTAATTAATAATTCTTATAATCAGTTGAAGATTCAGTTATTTACTATTTTTGCCTCAAGATTGCTGTATAGATAGACTACCTTCTGCTCATCTCAGTAAACTTCTGCTGGAGGAAATATAAGTAAATTATCTTTAATGAATTTGACCATGATTTTGAAAGTTGTCAAAATGTCACATCTTTTATTTTAAATCTCGGCTTATTTAGATTAATAAATTCTAAAATATCTTTTTTGAAAAAAATTTTCAAAACCCATTTTAAGTTATATTTGAACATTATTTTGTTACGTATTTCCTCTATATCATAAGTTTGTGTTCTGATTTAAATAAAATATTGGCGAAATCTTAATAATTATATATAGGTAGGTTCTAGTTTTTATGATTGAGGTTGGGCTCTTTGCTTGAGTTTACTTGTAAGAAAGAGGAGCATTGTTTATCATTACAAAGAGATATTTGAATACAAAATCATTCCCTTGGTAACTTGGGGTGCACATATCTTTGTGGCCCGGCCTTTCAGGACCAAGTCTAACGTAATTTCAGAATGAAATATTTTTTGCAAGGAATCTGAATGTTTGGTATCAAAAATAATCTCCAATTCATTTCCCCAGGGAAATATATAAAAACTTTAAGAACACATATTAGGTTAATTACCCAGGTTTGGGTTTAATTCTTTTATTTTTAATCTTCCTTCCTTCCTGGTCTTCCCTACAAAAGGTATAGAATTTAAACGTTAACCCTAATTTTAGATGGTTTACCAGTTATTCCTCCTTAGTGCCCCCACACACACCCCATGCATTTTCTTATCTTCCTCTTTTAAGTATGTAGTCTTCCAAATTCATTGTCTAGCTTCATTAGTATGCTTTAAAAATGTTAAAAACTGCATACTTTTAACTTCCCTACTCATCATACTTACCTATCCTTTCCTGTAAAAGTTATGTGTTAAGTTCACTGGCCAAAGTTTCTAATAGACCTAATTATTCATTTGTAATTTCCTCATGTTATCCCTATTTAAATCAGGTTCTTCATTTTTGTTATGTCTGGTCCTGTGGTATTAATGTCCTAATGAGACGGACCGCAATAAGAACAGGCTGAGTAGTAATTAGAGGAGGATGGGTGTTCCTTATTGCAGGATGGTGCCTTGGTTAGCCTACTCTGAAGCTGCCAGTGATTACTATTAACATTATCCCCCAACACCCTAATTAAGAAATTTTTATAACAGCTTTGTTAATAAATTTACGTTAATTAAGATTAATTCACATACCATAAAATTCACCTCTTTAAAATACACATTTCAGTGGTTTTTAGTATAGTCACAAAGTTGAGCATCTATTGGATTGTCGGAAAAGTCATGACGTATTTTTTCTGTTTTTCGTTGCGAAAATGTGTCATGACTTTTCCAACAACCCAATATCATCACTATCTAATTCATACCACTTTTATTACCTCCAAAAGAAACCTCATACCCATTACCAGTTATATCTTCCCTCTCTCCCCAACACCCTGGAAACCACTTTTTGTCTCTATGGAATTGCCTATTCTGGACATTCCATATAAAGGAAATCATATATACATATGCTTTTTGTGTTTGTCTTATTTCACTTAGCATAATGTTTTCAAGATTCATCTGTTGAGCATGTATTAGTACTGCATTCCGTTTTATGCCCAAATAATATTCCATTGTTTGAATATACCACATTTTGTTTATTCATTCATCAGTTGATGGACATTTGAATTTCCACTTTTTGGCCCTTATGAATAATGCTGCTGCGAATATTTGTGTACTAGTTTTTGTGTAGATATGTGTTTTCAGTTTTCTTGGGTATGATACCTAGGAGTGGAACTGCAAGGTCATGTAGTAAACTCGATGTCTAACCTTTTGGAGAATTGCCAAACTGTTTCTGTTAAGAATTTAAAACTTAATTCTACAAACAACCAAGTTTGGAAAACTAACTTGACTTTATCTCTGCTTGATTTCTCCTTCTTTTTGAAAAATGGTAATGATTGTGTTAAAGCAGATCCTGTATTACCCTTAATTTTTTATATCTTAGAAAACATAAATACCTTGTATTAAACAAAGAACATTTTTATGCATTGATAGAAAAAACTGACACAGCATATCACTTAATAGTAATGCCTTATATGTGTTATTAGACTTGGAAAGTTGGAATGGGAAGGTGCAAAGATGTAGTTTGTAAACTTAGTCTGGTTTGCCAGGTAACATTCAAGCTTTCAGATATATAACAGTTAAGACTTAAATGTGGTCTGTGTAGATTGACAATGGAAGAATTGGTTAGAACATCAATAACAATTTACCCTCCCATTCTAGAATTTGACCCCTGATTTATTTGATTTAATGCAATCTTGTAGACTTGCGATATACAGTTAAAATTTTTTCTAAGTTTTTAATCAGGAACTAAAGCTGATAAAGAGCCGTATGATTTCAAGTATCATACTCAGGTATAGCACTAAATCTTAGGGTAACACAAAAAAGGATTAAAATGCTCGTTAAAAACAAACAAAAATTGGCAGTATTTGAGTGTACAAATACATTTTGGTATCTGCTAGAGGCAGCTATTTAAAATTTCCCTTAAATTTCTCATCTGTTCATAAGTAATATAGTCAATAATAATGGTAATAATTATGTATGGTGTCAGATAGGTACTAGATATCAGGGTAATCACTTCATAAGGTATATAAATGTAATCACCCACTCAGGTATACACCTAAAACTAATATAGTTTTGTATGCCAAGTGTAATCGGAAAATAAATTAATTTTTTTTAAATTCCTTATCTGTTGATCTTATATACTCATGTCAGTTTTTACATATTTAAAGGCATGTGCTATGCTAGGTATTGTGTAGGGTACTTTATATACATGATTAATGATCATAAATGCATTTCTTCTGTCTCTACTCCTTGACATACATTAATTAATATCCATAATTTTTATTTTGTTATGCCACCAAATTCCCTCTTTTCCCTCAATCATTCAAAGGGTTTCTTAAATATTTTTATTTTATTTATTTATTTATTTATTTTAAGATTTTTTATTGGGGAATTGGGGGGATCGGAACAATGCTGGGGAATTGGGGGAAGGGGAACAGACAAGTTGCTGTCGTTTTGTTCTTCAGTCTAGTTGTGGAGGACGTTGCTTCACTGGTCCAAGTTGGCACCATCATTACACTCTTCCCGGGTAAGGCAGATCAGTCACTGGCTTCTGGACAGCCGCTCACTGCGGCTGCTGGCTCCACACGGTAGCCCATGGCAACCCACTGCCACAGGGGCTGCAGCCTAGGCCGTCGCCAGGGACTCACAGCAGCCTAGCTCCAGGTTGAGCTGTTGTTCAGCATCTTAGCTGTAGAGGGCAGTGTCACTGGCCCGCATATGTGGGATCCGAACTGGGGCCCTCTGGCGTCCCAAGCCAGTTCTTAACCATTGTGCCACTCGGCTGGCCCTTTTTATTTTTAATTCAAATGACAATGTAATTAGAGGAAGGAAAATTAAGTTACCTGTGACCCTGTACTAAAGCACTGTCTGGTAGTGGAACTAGAAAGTAAGGACCTGGTTTGGGAGATGTTTACTGAGGTAGCCTCACGAGAACTTTAAACTTATTGGATGTGAGAGGAAGCAAGTGGACAGAAAAGAGGGCAAAGTCCAAAACTACTAGGAGGCTTTAAGCCTGAATGGGTAAGGAGGGGAGAGGTGCCATGAAAATAAAAAAGGTACATAGAAGCATTTGAAAAATCAGGTGGATTTATTTTTATCTATTTAGGTTTGAATTGATATTGGGGAGTGTTCAGTAAGCAGTTTGAATCTGGAACTGAAAAGTCAAGACTAGAAATAGAAATTTGGGTATCTTCATAAATGCAGTAGTAAAAGGCATGATAGGGAGGGGAGAAACTTGACAAAATTTGAGCAGAAAACAGTTCCAGGGAATACATACATTTAGAGGCTGGGAAGCAGAGAGGAGCCAGAAAGGACTCATTAGCGGGGTGAGAGAAGAATTAAGACACAGTTTTTTCATGGAATCTGAGAAAGGAGTTAACTACTCATCTGTGTTAAAAACTTTATAGGAATTGAGACTTGAGATTTAGATGCAGTTTGGATATTGTAGGTGACTTCATAAAAGTACTTTCAGAATGAAATTTTCAGGGGGTTCAGGAGTTAATGGTTCATGAGGAACTTGTAAATTTGTCTTTAGAAGTTTGATCTGTTGACGACAGCTTTGTGGCAGCCTGGCCTAGCAAAGCATAATTTATTTCCATATAGCAGTAAATGTGTATTGAGCTCTCTTAAACTGCAAAGGTGACTCTTCCTGTGTTGTATTTGTTTTTGCAAAGATAAATATGAATTCTGCATCCATACTATTAATTTGGGGGTTTTCTTTGTTTTATGTTTTAGTTGGACAGTTGATGTTATTGTGACTTAATGTGTTAAAAGTGGAACTCATTCTCAGTTTTATTGTATGTTTATATATAGGGTTGTCGAAAACTCATGGCACATTTTTGCAATGAAAAACATAGAAAAAATACGTCATGACTTCCAACAACCCAATATTATAGAATGAGATTAGTAATGGATAGCTTTGGAATACTTTGAGAGTCTGGGTTTGGCAATGGAGACTAAAGGTAAAGGGGACTGTGGTGATCGTGTTTTCTTAAATCAAGACAAAACCATATGAAGGGTAGCATAACCAGGAGCTATAATTTTAATATCCAGATATTGGAATTTCTGAGCAATTTGCTATAGGGACAATGGGATAAAATATTTAAAGTTGGAATTGACCTGGAAAATGTGGAACCAATAGATTTATGAGTTAACTGGTTAGATAGATAAAAGATGATGAAGAACTGGATGAGAGGTGATGGCTCTGTGAGTAGAAACAAAAAATAATCACACCCACGAACGCTTTTTCATTTGCTGTATTAAATACCTTCATTTCAATAAAATTAATGTATATGACAAACGTTATTGTGCTCTTAATTTAAATGGGATTCTATTGGGTTGTCGGGAAAGTCATGATGTGTTTTTTCTATGTTTTTTGTTGCAGAAATGCATTATGACTTTTCCTACAACCCAATAGTTTGTTTCCATAATATAGCTTGGAGGTAGAAAGAGGAGAGAGATTGGAGTTCACCTCCTCTGACTTATTCTGATGTGAGAAAGCACTGTATTTTCTCTCCAGCCACAGAATAGGAGCCTTTCCTTTCATTAGGGCCGGCTGAGTGGCTCAGTTGATTAAGAGCTCGCTCAAGAGTGTGAGCTCTGAGCAACCGGGTCACTGGTTCGATTCCCAGCCCCAGCTGAGCTGCCAACAGGTGGCAGGATGGCTCAGCTTAAAAAAAAAAAAAAGAAAAGGAAAGGAAAGCATTTGCTTGTTGTCTAGGCAGTTGAAAGACTCGATTATAAGCTTGTTGCAAAACTTTTATATTACCTTTTTTCCTTTTAGTGTTTATACTTCGCCATAGTTATTTTTAAATATAAAGTCTGTAGTACAAAGTTTTATTGAAAAACAAATTCTTGAAATTAAGGCCTATTGCTATAGCCATTCAGGGAGGAGTATAAAAGCTGCTATGTTGAGGAGATCTCCTTTGCTAGTAGTTGATGGAACTAGGAATTGAACCCCAGCTTCTCTGGCTCAAAGCAGTCTTGTTGTGAAGTAGTAATGAAGTGTAATAGGAGAGAGAAAATCATTTTTTAAGTATACTGGTCAATTTTGACTTGCATCCATTTTCTCTGAACTGAACATTACCACCTGAGAAGACCTAAACAGTTTATTGACTCACTACTATTTGTCACGGTTATGTTGGCACTAGCTGATATCAATAGACAAAAGAAGATAGGATCTGCAACTTCAGGGAATTCATGTCTATCAGGATTGTATGTGTACATATATGAATAAATATTGTACATTGGGATATGCTGTAGATTAGAGCTACATATAAAGAGCTGTGGGTAGAGATGAGGAAGCAATTTTAGAGGAAGTGGAGGATGGGGGTGGGTGCCAGTACTAGTCTCAGGAAAGGTTTCAGCAAGATGATTTCTGTGTTGAGCTAGAAAAAAGCAAGGCGTTTGCTTGGCAGATGACTAGGCAAATAACTGAAGCATTGAAATCAACATAAAGAATAAAACCATTTTGTTACCCAAAGACCCATAAGATTGGCATCCTGTTTTCTTCAAATCATGTCCTTTTAACATCAGTCCTGACTTAGCTTCAATAAGAACTCATAGCTATGCTTTTCTGAAAAAGAATGGCAGACAAGTTAGTCTTGCAACTGCAGGTAAAGCATGAGCAAAGATGAATTTTGAAATGCAGAGTTGCGTATTTTGCAGTTAAATGTAGAAGTTGCATTTGTGTAGTTGAATGACCCTTTGGTCGTTTGAGTTGCTTGTAACATTAGAAGTATGCATATTTTTATATAAATATGTTTGTAAAAATTTAAGAACAGCCAGTTAGAGATGGTATGCTGTTGGTGGAAATTATACTCTGCTTTTACTACTTGCTGCGTTACATTGCATTGGGATTTTTTAAAAATTTATTTTAGCTTAATAATCATGCAACTTGCATGGTAGGGTTAACTTAGTAGTATTAGATTGAGTGGCTTTTGTGACCTAGGACAATTAAATATTTCAGGTATAAAACCAGACAAATTTGTTCATTTAAAGATACTATTGAGTGCCAGCTATGTGCCAAACCATCCTATCTTTTAAAATTCCAGATGAATTCTCCAGTAATTGCTTCAGAAAATTTTCATAACGATGACAAAGTAGTACTATTTCTTGGGTTAGGTATTGTATTTTGCTACAGTGTAACTCGTAAGCTTAAAGTAATTCCATTTTTATTTCCCTTTAAGGTACAGTTTTAAGATTTGTATATTGTATGCATATTTACTAAAAGGACTGTCTTATGAAACTCATACTGTTTTTTTAAGTGTAACAACATTGAGGAATTTGGGGCAGTAGTGTGTGGACTAGTAACAGCATGACAAGTCTTGAGCTCCCATATTTATTTATATTCTGTCTTATTTCAAAAAGAATTTGAGTTAGCTTAATTTCCATTTTAGCTCTATTACTTGTTGTGTCCATTTGTTTTTTTAATTGTCCTTATTTAAAATCTGTCCAACAATTAAATTTAATACTTGTACCTGTCTAAATGTAGGAGGTCTGACAATCATGTTCATGAACTTGTTGCAACAATGTTGCTAACCTTTTTTGATATCAGAGGGATTATTCATTATGAATTTGTACCAACTGGACAAAACAGTTAACCAAGTTTACTATTTGGAAGTACCAAAAAGGCTGCATGAAAAAGTTAGACAACCTGAACTTTTCGCCAACAATTCATGGTTCTTGCATCATGACAACGCACCAGCTCACACAGCACTGTCTGTGAGGGAGTTTTTAGCCAGTAAACAAATAGCTGTACTGGAACACCCTCCCTACTCACCTGATCTGGCCCCCAATGACATCTTTCTTTACCCAAAGATAAACGAAATATTGAAAGGAAGACATTTTGATGACATTCAGGACATCAAGGGTAATACGACGACAGCTCTGATGGCCATTCCAGAAAAAGAATTCCAAAATTGCTTTGAAGGGTGCACTAGGTGCTGACATCGGTGCATAGCTTCCCAGGGGGGAGTACTTCGAAGGTGACCATAGTGATTTAGCAATGAGGTTATGTAGCACTTAGTCTAGAATGTGTTCGTGAACTTAATATAGTATGACCTTGTATTGTGAATTCTAAGTCTGTTTAGTGACTATGAAGAGAATTAGATATATTTTAGAGGTGAAGCTAACACAACTTGCTAATGGATAGGATGTTTGGGGCCAGATATGGAAAGGAATCAAGGATGATTCTCAGCTTTTAGACTTGAGCAATTTTTGAATGAATGGTGGTGGTGTTTGGAGGTTTGTGGTGCCAGTGAGACACTCAGTGGACAATACAGTAGACAGCTGTTTGGAGAGATTCAACAAACATCACACAAATCGTTCTCGTTAGCTTTGGTCCTTAGATAAACAATGAAACTGTTCTACCCTTTTTAGAACTCAATTCTTGACTCACAGAATGGGTACCTTAAAGAAGAAAGTCTTGTTGCAAGTGACTTTTGGAGGCCTTTGAGAATCAGTTTATTGATTTAGGATTAGGGGAATAAAACATTTGTGTTTTAAGAGGTAAAGAGAAAATACTTTGGAACTTTAAAACAAAGTGAATATTGAACTCAGTTTTTGTTTGCATCAAATATTCTAATATTAAAGACATCTCTGAATTGTCTGAGAAGGCTCAATAATTCTTGAATTCACCCATTTTTAATGTGATTTGCATTACATTAGATATTGGTCTAAAAATCCAATAAGATAGTCAGTCCAGTGTCTGTCTGCCTTCAGTTTTGTAGTCTAGTGGGTGAGACAATTATTGAAATACTTTTCACGAGTGATAATAGAGCAATGTATTATTGACTGTCAGTGCTTGGGACTGAGGAGTGGTTAAGAAGGAACAGTTCAAGAAAGGTTTCAGAAAGAAAAAAACACTTTTAGTCAGAGTCCTACAGAGTAAAAATTATGACGCTGATATAAAGAGGTGTGAAGGGTTGCTGCTGCTGGTGGTGGTGGTAATTCTGTGTGGCTGAAGCATCACACTGTAAGAGAGTGTTATAAAAAGAAGCTAGGAAATTGGGTAGGCAGAATTCAAAATATGTTATAATTAAACTAATGAATTGGTAGTTTATCTTGGAGGTGATAGACCCATTGGAGGATTTTTAAGTGTGGGACTAAAAATGATCAGACTTGTCTTTTAAAACAGAAACTCTGAGATGAGTGCAATTATTTAAAGAGTTTATTATATAACTTCAAGATTTAAAGGTAGAACTAATTGAAAATGTCTTTCTTAAAGGCTTATTTGGTTTTTTGTTTGCTTAATTTAAAAAAAGCCACACATGATAAAGGGTGTGGTGAGTATACGGTTATATAAACATACCATTTAAATATATTTTTGCCAAGTTAGGACAGTAAATGATTCAAAGTACTTTTTTTTTTGCTTTAGGATTATATTGAATAATTATGTATACTTTAATAAAGAATTATTTTATTAGTGTTTACACTTAGTTCAGTGCTACTCTTATAGTCTGTCGCATAAGCACTAAGCTTATGAATAAGGTTCCTTATTATATTATGGCATGTTTCTTAATTTATTTTCTAGTAACAGCTTCACTAGAGACCATGGAAATAGTGGTCAGGAAGTTAAAATAAATTAAATGTGTAGATACTTTCCATTTCGTATAGTTAAATGAACTTTGGTGCTACTTCTATTTCAAGCCCCATTTGGACATTAGTTTTGATGTGGTATTAAAAGAACAAAACCTCCTTTTGTTTAAGCCAGCATTAAAATCATAGTCTAAGATTAACTTATTTAACATACAAGCATTTAATATGCTCCAGGGATACAGAGCACTATAAATATTAATCTGATAGTAATGTTACATTCACAGAGTTTAGAGTTTAGTAGGGGAAGGTGTATTCTCTTTATATATTTATCATAAATAAAGAGAAGGAAATGGTGTTTCAAGAGTAAGTATAAAGTCTAAAAAGAACTAGAAGGGAAAGATTATTTTTGCATGAGGGGGATAAGAAACTCAGAAGAATCTAGGACTTAAAAGATGTGTAAGATTTGGAGGTATGTGAAGAAGCAAAGAAAAAGAAGCAGAAGAAAAGCAAAAAGAAAAAGCATACACAAAAACACAGAAAATTTTAAAGTAGAACCTTGAAAGAACCTTTTTATAGTGTGCGTTTTACCAATTATATACGGCTGGTGTCAAGTGCTACCAGATCCATACTTACAACATTATACTGATGTTGTAAGAGATAGAGCTTTAGAAGAGTATTGGTTTTCCTATTTACCATACCTTCCAGTTTATCTCGAGTCTGATCTCAAAACCTTTTAATTCTTTTATTTAAGATCTTTTTGTTTATAGCTGGTGCATTTTTTGCTCTCACTTGCTGCTGAAACATGATCTCCTCCCCTGTCCTTTTTCTTTTTTATACTTGATAATTAATTACATTTTCCCTTCTTTATCCCTAATTTGTCCACCACCTCCCAAGAAAAAACCTTCATCATTTTTTTCAAAATTATTTAATGCTGTCAACCTATACATAAAGTACAGAGGGACCTAAGAGTTGTCAACAATCAACTTCCATTCCTCCATGCTATTGATTACTTCTTCCTTTTAACCTATACCATATACCAGTAGTTCTGAAAGTGTGTTTTTTAGACAGCAACAACAGTATCACCTGGGAACTTATTTAAAAATACAAATTCTCAGGCTGTAAAAATACAAATTCCCAGACCTACTGAATCAAAAACTGAGGGTGGGCCCTGCAAACTGTGTTTTAAGAAGCCCTCCAGGTGATTCTGAAACCCTCCAGGCAAACAAATTGGCCCAGAATATGTGAGTCCTTTTGATCTCTGATGTAGGAAAGGTTTTAAAGAAAGAAAGAAATCTGTAGTAGCAAATTACATTTAAAGAGTTTTGGTGATTGACTCAGTAATAATAGCTAACATTTATTGAGCCCATTTTTTGTGCCAGGCTGTTTGCTGAATGTTGTTGGTATTATGCTCGTATTATAGAAGGTGAGACACAGATTAAATATGTTCGGTGTCATACAGCTTGAAAGTGGCAGATCTAATTAATTTGAGCAGGTAACTAGTATAAAGCTGACTTTTTTTGTTGTTATAAACTACGTCCCTACTTGAGGATATCTTTTTAATATAGTTGGGTAGAATGTTTTTGGGGGGTTTTTTTGGGGGGGGGGAGAAGCGTACAGTTTTTGTTGTTTAATGGACTACCTTTTTTTATTTACACTACATCAGAGATTAGTATCTGATGGGTATGACGAATTCTAAGTACACTACTTATGTAGACTTATTTTAATAGAACATTCTTCATTGGAAGCTTGAATGTCACATTCCATTCTGTTCTAGGCTTTAAGAAAACTGGATATATAAAAATCCATACTCAAATTAGATTCTTATATGTACACAAAAGTTTTTATGGTTTGTTATATGAGAAATGAAAAGCCATTTCACATAAAAATTTTCTTTTGCACATTTCTCAACTAGCATAATTTGCCACGTAAAAGAAAAAATGCTTGGAGTGATTGCAGCAGGTATTCCCTGAGTGCATTCACATTTTATAATTAAAGTATTTCTCCTTCCCTTTCCTTTGTAGTAATGCATGCATGTATTTCTTTGGTTTCAGTTACCTAACTTGCATTACTTTTCCTGTTTCTGCAACTGTTTAGATTGATATCCTTCTGTAAGTTACATTCACATACAATATTTTGTAATGCATTAAGATACTAAAAATATCTGAAAATGAAACTTTGAACAAAGAAAATATTAAAATTCTGATTAAATATGCAATATATATATGAGTGGGTATGTACATAACTGGGAGGATCTTGGTTAATGTGGAGCAATTAAATCATGAACAATTTTTACTATCCTTTACTTTTTTTAACATTTAATTTTTTGAATATGAAATACATTCATATAATTCAAAGTGTGAAAAGACATATAGTAATGTTTCCTTCCCATCCATTATCTACAGCTACCCATTTCTCTTCCCCACAACCTTTGTTAATAGTTTCTCTTCAGAGATATTTTATGTATATGTATAAGCAAATACAAATATATTTTATTCTTTTTAACACTAATGGTAGTAAATTATATACACTATTGTGTTGCCTGCTTTTTTAAACTTAATATGTGTTTTTGAGGTATTTCCATATCACTGTATAAAAAGAGCTTCCCTCATTGACTTTCAACTAGGTCATATTTTATTGTATGAATGAAACAAGTCTATTTAGATAGTAATATACTTTTTTGATTGCCCTCTTTTGTTCTTTTATAAACAATACTGCAATAAGTAACTTCGTGCATACATCATTTCATGTGTGTCATTTATCTAGAGGACAAATTTGTAGAAGTACAATTCCTGGTTAAAGGGTTGTGTTTATTTGTAATTGCCAGATTACCCTCCTTAGGGGTTATACTAAAATGTTCTTTCTACCAACATTTAATGAAGCTCTGGTTTTCCCATACCCTCACCAACAGCCCATTTACTTTTAAATACATTCCCCCCCCCCCAATATACTTTGAGAACTTTATTACTACAGGAAATAGCATCATAAATGTGGGGAATTTTACTTTGCCATTGTGCCAATGCATAACAAGATTATAGTAAGTCTTTTCATCTTAAAGAAAAAAGTGTGTATTCCTGTTTTAGGCCTCTAAGATTGTGATGATCAAGTTTATTAGTTTTTTCAAAGAAAACCAAAACACTCACCATTCTATATGTAAGTGCCTATTTGTAAGATTATTTCAAGTGCTGTGTGTTAAAGTATATCATAATAATAAGTTAAGAATATTGAATTAAAGTTCTGTGATTTCTAAAAATATACACATAATATTGTTAGTTGCTTAAATATCAGTATCAAAAAGTAGCAAAAATAAAATGGTGAAAAAGTTCAATGTTGCCAGACTTCCTTTTCATTTTGTTTGTATTTAATTTATTGCATTGTAAAACCAGAATGCCTTCAGTATGTCTTTAAGCCTGGAAGAAAGTAGACTCCTTTGAAATTAAATTTCAGCAGTGTAGTGGAGTAGTGAATTTAAACAATTCACAATGCTGACTTTCAGTGCTTCTGAAAGCAGGAAGTGTATTACTGACATGCAGAAATATTCCAGCCCAAAGAACATCTCTACTGCCATATGTGGTAAGAATTTGTCACTAACTCATAAACCACTTCTGTGATGCAGTGAATAAGCAGAATTGGTCTTTGTTGGACATTTCCAATTCAATATGTGAAAGAACTTTGTTTTGCAATGTCTTAATAAGTAATTATTAGCTTATGCTTTGGAAGGAACATGGCACATCATGGGTGCTCAGGTTTAAGAGAAAGAATAAAGAAAATTGTACATAATCTTTTAGGCACAATTTTAAAACTTGGTTTTTAGGACCCTGGTTAAAACAAAAATTACTTGAGTAAGTTAAGGACTGAGTTAAATATTCTGACTCAGCTTATTAATTTCTTTAAATAAAATTTATTGTAGTTTCCTCTTTCACTGCTATTTGGAATATTAATCTTACGTTTGCACTTATTCTAATAAACAAATCATCCTTAGGGTTAATTATTAAGAGGTAGGGAGATATTGTGAGCTTAGAAAACAGGAAAATGAGTTGTGAGGAATTAAGGTTAGCAAAATTCAATGAAGAGCTACTTATAAATCATTAAAATTTTGAAATACTAATGTTTTTCTAAACTTGAATTTTCTTTTTTTTGTATTTTAAGCGATTAAGAAGATTGTCTACCAAATATAGAACAGAAAAGATTTATCCCACAGCCACTGGAGAAAAAGAAGAAAATGTTAAAAAGAACAGATATAAGGACATACTGCCATGTAAGTTTGAAATGCCTCTAATAGAAATGGAAATATTAATTAGTTTGTAGCCTGAGTTAGCTTTAGTCTTTCTAAAGGTTTTGATTGTTAAGTGAGTAGTAAATAGTTAACTTCATTTTCAAGGCACACTACAAGATAATATTTAGTAATTGTGCTGTTTGTTTTGTTTTTCCTTCTGATAGTAATTTTTGTTCTTGTGTTTTTTTATTGTTTAATTTTTCTTTAAGCATCACAGTTACTCTGATACTTACTTTTAAATACCAAAAAATCCAAGTAAGAATATCTTTTTGTGGATTCCTTGTTCAAAAAAGTTAGTATAATAAAATCACATAGACAGATAATTCAATAAATATAATTGAATAAATTTTGTAAAATGCTAAAAACTGTCTATTCCCAATAAGAACCATAAGATGATTCATGCCTACGTGTCTGCTGCTCTCAACAGTCTAATCTGTCTCTGAGAGTATGAGTTACACTGATAGCATTATATTCTAACAATAATGCAATTAATATTCTTAAATAGCATAGTTTTCTGGCAAAATACCTTTAACTGTAAAATCATGCATACCTAAGTGTGTCCCAATTTTATAAAATAAAAGCTAGACATCATAACTGCTATTTCTGAAAGCTGCCTATACTCTTTTCTCTTTCAAGATACTTCAAGTATCTTGAAATATCTGTATTCCATGACACTGTTCCTTCAGTTCTCATTCATTCTTTTTTTGTTTTGTGTTGTTTTGTTTATTAGTTTCAGGTGTACAAAACAGTGCAATAGTTATACTTTTTACCCCTCACAAAGTGATGACCCCCCTCACTTAATCCACTGCCCCCCCACATCATACATCTCTATTACAATTCCATTGAGTCCACTCCCCACACTGTACTCCACATCCCGTGACTATATATGTATGAAATTATAGTTGACATACAGTATTATTCAACGTCAGCTTCAGGTGTACTGTGAGTGGTCAGGCCTCTACACCGTCCATGAAGTGGTCTCCCTAACAAAACATTCTACAAAATATTTACAACATTATTAATTATAGTCCCCGAACTGTCTTTCATATTCCTGTGGCAATATTGTTCTCTCTAAAATGTCCTTGATAAAGTCCCCAAAGACTTTTTAATTAATTGCCAGATTTGGTAGTCTTTTTTTTTTTTTTTTCAGGGCTTATTCCTTTCTGGTAACTATTTTAATGCCATTGACCAGTCCCTATTTCTGAAATTTTCTTCCATGATATCCCTCTTTCAGATCTCCTCTTGTCTCATTTCTCACTGTCTTCTTTGCATATATTTAATCCTTCGTCTTTCTGTTGTGGTTCAACTTTATTTTCAGCTGTGGGATCTGTGGGTGGCTGGTTTTAGCAGAATTACTGAGTGACGACATAGTGCAATGGTGAAAAGTTCTCAGTCCGAAAGTTCCAGTCCTGGTTCTGCCACTTGTTGTCTATATGACTTCGGACTCATCCTTTCTGTGCCTTCGTTTCCTTATCTTTAAAATGGAGATTAAAATAACACTTTTTAGGATCACTTGGAGCATTAGATAGGTTAATACATGTAAAATGCTTACACTTGTACCTGGCATGTAATAACCACTCTAAGGTTTTGGAAAATACACTTCACTTTCCTTCTAGTCCACCTTAGAATAGTGGATGGTATGAGTTTCTTCTGGACAGTGTTTGTTAAGCAAGGTAATCTTGAGGTACTCTTACTGTACTTTGGAATTAATGCATGTACTCTGAAAGAGACAGTTTCTCCACCTTTTTTTACCATCTAGGGAAGTGAATCTTAAACAGCTTCAGGGTTCTGTTTTCATATGTTGTATTTCATTCATTTTACAAAATACTTTGATCATGTGGTATGTGCTGGGGATAACATCAGAAAACAAAGTGGCAAAAACCCCTGCCCTTTGAGAGCTTATATAATCAAGGTACCCGACAATGAATACAAATAACATGTATGGTCTGTCATATGGTGATTAGTGCTGTATTGAAAAGAATGTAGTAGGAATGAAGTATATAGAGAAAGTTGAGAATAGAAGGGGGAAGCTTTATAATTTTAAATAGAGATAGAGGGGAAAGGTCAGTGGTGTGTTTTTAAACTGGCCCTCAGAAAAATAAAAGCCCTGATTTTGCATTGTTTGCCAATTTCTGTAGTAACTATTATTTGCCATAATCATCACAACAAAACTCTGAGGTAGACACTACTATATGTCACTTCGCAGATGAGAAACTGAGACAGAGAGAGGTTAAATAGCTTGTCACACAGCTAATAGAATAGATGAGAATTTAAACCCTGGCAGTTTAGATCCAGAACGTTGGTTCTCAACTAGGCTGATTTTGCTCCTGAAGGGATATTTAGCAATGTCTGGAGACATTTTGGTTGTCACAAGTGGAATGTGGAATGGGCAGGCTGCTGCTGGCATCTGGTGGGTAGAGGCCAGGGATGCTCTTGGATACTGAAATACAGAGGCTGCAGCCTTACCACAATAAAGAATTATCCAGGGCCGGCGGAGTGGCGCAATGGTTAAGAACTGGCTTGGGACACCAGAGGGCCCCAGTTCGGATCCCACATATGAGGGCCAGTGACACTGCCCTCCACAGCTAAGATGCTGAACAACA
>NW_017731586.1:1833520-1844261 GCF_001890085.2 Hipposideros armiger
GTTGAGCTGTTGTTCAGCATCTTAGCTGTAGAGGGCAGTGTCACTGGCCCTCATATGTGGGATCCGAACCGGGGCCCTCTGGCATCCCAAGCCAACTCTTAACCAACTGAGCCACTCGGCTGGCCCTCAATACGATTTTTTAAATTACCCTGCTAGTACCTAGAGTCAATTTTTATATATTGTTTTTTGAAGTAAATATTTTGTTTATTTATTTAACTTACTTATTTACTTAATATTATTATTGTGGTTCATTAGAAAATATCTGTCTGCCAACAGGATATAATTTATGAAATTCTTTTTTTTTTTTTTTTGTAGTTGATCATAGCCGAGTTAAGTTGACTTTAAAGACTCCTTCTCAAGATTCAGACTATATAAATGCAAATTTTATTAAGGTATGTATTAACTTTGAATGATATTTCTCTGCCATTCTTAATGTTTTCCTACATAATAGTTTTATTAAATTGTTTTGAGATGCCTAAACATGTTACCAACAACAAAACAAATAAAAATAAAATCACAGCCCTGACACATTTTTATATGCTTCCCTTTCTAATGCCCTTGTGCACAAAGTTAAAGAGCTTGCTTAGTTGTGTGATAGTGGAGATAAAGTTTTTTATTGTTTCTTCTTTTACTTTGAAGGCTTATAAACACCTTACCTATTGCTAAATCATCTTCTAGATTGTCCCTTTGAGTGTATGTACACAAATGTACATGGCTATTGCCTGTCGTTATACCATATAGGTTGTTTCCAGTTTTTGTTGATGGTAATATAACAGTGAACATTATTATTCTTTTGAATAATTTCTTGGGATAAATTACTGGGGTTGGAATTATTGAGTAATACTGGTTTTAAATTATAAAATATAAATTTAGATTAAAAACTTTGGGCAAATTGCACCATCACAATTGCAAACTCCAAATGCAAGATTAAATATAGTCTTTATATAGTTAACCTTTTTTGGATACTCTTTGATCAAAAGAAGTCAAGTTCTTACATAGTTCTCAATAGAGAGAGAAATTCAAACTGGTACTTGACTAAATAAAAGACTGCTTTATTCCATTAGCTATTTTGTGTTTTTGACTCTTTCTGGTTATGACAGTATAATTTCAGGTATTTTATATATGGCATTTATACATATTTTAATACAATATTTTGTTGACAAAAATAATAAAATGGTAAGAATTAGATGGTAAAAGTAATATTATTTATGTCAACATTGAACAGTCATGGTTTCAAATAAAAACTTTTTTTTCCAACAAAGTCAGTTTTATTATAATTATGACAAAACCCAAAACAAATAGGTTAAGCAAAAACTAATACATAGGTGATTTGCTCTTTCAAATGTTGTTCGTGTTTATATTCTTTTATAAGGACATTTGTTAAAAGTTCTAGTTTTTAATTGTACTTTACTAACACTGATTCATTGTGTGATTCCATTACATGCTAGTTTAGTATTTTAGTCTATCTTGTTTAGTATATTCTTGAGTTCATTATTAGAAACATATATAGTAGGCACTCAATAAACTTTAAATTGATAAATAATTGAAGGTAACTATGGAAGAATCTGGCTAAGAAATAACTATTAGCTAGTTTTAGTATTTTTACAAAGGATGCTTTTATGTTTCTACTACAGTTAATTTTGTTTACTTAGTATTAGAGCTTTTGTTTTGAATTCCTAGGTAAATAATAATTTTTAAATTTGCATAAGACAGTTTAATTACCAATTCTGTGTACCATGTCTAATAAATACACAAAAGTAATAACATTCCACCAGAAGCTGAAGTGAATTGAACATATTTTGTCATGCTTCTATGTACTATGAAACAAATTATTTGGAAATGCTTTGGGTGAAAACAGTATTACTAATAAAATTTCCTTAAAATTTAGATAAGGAAATATTTTTGTTAATCATAATAATGAAATTTGCTTTTTATTTTAGGGTGTTTATGGGCCAAAAGCATACGTGGCAACCCAAGGACCTTTAGCAAATACAGTAATAGATTTTTGGAGGATGATATGGGAGTACAATGTTGTAGTGAGTAATTTACTTTTCAAAATCTATTTTGAGAAGTATTACATGTAGTGACATAGGATGTTTTACTGAATAAGACATGAAAACACTTTTTAGCGCTAATGATATGTTAATTATAGCTATTGTTATTAAAAAGACAGCAACTGATATCTAATTAAATTCACACAAACTGTTGGGTTGTCGGAAAAGTCATGACATGTGTTTCTGGTTTTCATTGCAAAAATGTGTCATGACTTTTCCGACAACCCAATAAGTAGAAATACTATAAGAAGAGGGTGTGATAATACTTTAAATCTTGTCCTAAGTGAGTAACTAATAAGACAGCTACTAAATAAGATGGATTGATAGACAGATGAGATGGGGAAAGGGATGTGATAAAACAAGTATGGATGGCAGTTATACAGTGTTTACTATTATTTCAACCTTGCTGAATGTTAGAAACATAATTTTATAAAATGTTGGGGTGGGGAAGCAAGTGTAATAACACAATGTTCAAAGACAGTTAAATACATTCAACCTTTAGATCTATTAAATATAATTTCAGAAGTCAGAAGTAAATCTTTGAAATTCATAAAATTTAATTCAAATCAAATGCATCATGTTAATTGAAGCCAATTTAATTTGTTGCTGTATAGCCCTTGTTTGGAAGGTGTGATTTTGATTAATTTCGTTAACTCATACTTTAAATATTAAAACTACTTTTTTGACAGACCAGGTATATGTTTGCTCACAGTAGAAAAAGATGAAATTATGTTTCACTGATAAATTCTTCATCTCATCCCACCTCCACTTTTTTAGATCATTGTAATGGCCTGTCGAGAATTTGAAATGGGAAGGGTATGTATACCTTTTAACACTTAAAATAATTGTGGAGTATCCTTTTTATCACTTCATTTCTAGGGACATATATTCCGGGTCTTTTATTATATTCTGAGTCCTAGTAGTTATATTAGATACTTATTTTCCTTTTTTGTGTTCTGCTATTGCTTTTATTTGATAAAAGGAACAAAATAATCTTTAAAGCATGTAAACTTGTTTTTACATTTCATTAGTACATTTATATACTGAAAATAATAGGATTTTTTATTGTTACTTAGCAGTCTTCAAATATATAATGGTGTTGTAGGTGGAGTGCTATAGACTGATGTAGAGGGGTATTTAAAAATAGGAATAAAATTGAGCAATAAAAATTAGTTAAATAAAATGATTTTTATTACTATCGATTTATAGCTTGAATATTCTGATTTCTGTCTGTAAATACCACTACGTTTTTTGTTTATTTCTGCTATCTTCAAAGAGAAGAGAAGCAAATCCCTTATTCTGGATTTTTTTTTTTTTATTTTTTGGCTGAGCCATCCTGTTACCTGTTGGCAGCTCAGCGGCAACTCAGCTCGGGCTGGGAATTGAACCGCTGTTGCTCAGAGCTCGCACTCTTGCACCAGCTCTTAATCAACTGAGCCACTCGACCGGCCCTGAAATTTTTAACATTGGTATTTTTATCCCCCTTACAAGTGAAATTAATTTCAAACCTGTTGTGATCAGCAGCATCAGTAAGCCTTCATTGTTGGAGGTGATAATATACTTGAATATATTACAGAATAGGTACAAGGTGTGATCGAACGATACAGTGAATGTTTAAATTAAAAAAATTTATTATAGTAAAACACATTGCCATTAATCCCCCTTGCTTCAAATGCACTTATCCCATCGTTCTTGCCACTTTCTGTAGTAGTTCTGCAAGCCCTCTTTCGTAAGTGTCTTTACTTCATCCCCCATTATGACAATGCTCCGTGTCACGCATCGTTTTTGGTTTACGGCAGTTGCTGTCAAATAAAAACATTACACTGTGTTCTCATCCACCTGGCACTGTGCAACTTCCGTCTGGCTCTTCCCAAAGTCAAAATGACCATGAAAGGAAAATGTTTTGAATCAATTCAGAACATCGAGGCAGCCATGACAACACAACTGTAAGACTCACGAAAGAGGACTTCCAGAACTGCTTCAGACAATGGCAAGAACTATGGGATAAGTGTGTTTGAAGCAAGGGGGAATTAATGGCAATGTGTTTTCTACTGTAATACATTTTTTTTAATTTAAATATTCACTTTTTTTTATCATACCTCTTAGTCAATAAAACTTAAGTGTGGTCTATAAATTTGACATACAAATCAAAATTACAAAGCAAGTTATGTGGTGTTTTGAAGTTTTCTTATACTAATGTGGTTCGTTAATTAAAGAGAAAATAATTTTTGTTTTAAAATTTTTTACTAAAATTTTTCAGTAAAGGATATGTTGCATAAAGCAAGATAGTACATGTTTCCGTTATGTGAAATGTTATAATATATAAATCATTGGAAAACATTATTTTAACTGATAATTTTTGTCATTCCTCCCAACCCCCCTCTTTACCAGTAGTGGCAGTATTTGGTAATATTGGACAGAAAATAAATATTTCCTAAAATTAGAAAATATACAAACCAAGAAATTAAATAATTAACTTACCTGTTTAAGTATTGTTAGTATATACTTCAGTACCATTATTATTAATCTGTTATATTAGGATATTTAAATTTTACTCCCCTAATGTTTTTTAAGTTATTGTTAAGGTAACTGATTTCTATTTACATTCTCTTAATAAGCTCCCACTGTATATCAATAATACTTGATGAAAAATTAAGTTATATTCAGTGCAAAACTTTTTGAAGTTAAAGATTTTGTGATTCATAGGGTTTTGTTAGTAATAAAATATCAGTAAGTTAATGCCAGTTAATTTATTTGATAACTTTGACTTAGATCTTGATTTAGAATGTGACCTAATGGAAAGAGCATACATAGATAATGAAATCAAAGAAACCTACACTTCAGTAGCATTTTGGCCATGGTACAGTGAACTGTCCCCTCCAAGCTTCACTTTTCCCTAGAATGAATATGATTATAGATTATGCATGTATGATGTTTAACATAGTTTTTTATATCAGTAGTTACTAGTTTATACTTGGAATATAAATACCAATATAATCCTTACTCAGTGACTGCTTATCTGAATCAGTGGTATTTGAGTCACACAGCTTCATTTCTTACTAAATTAACCTCTTATAACTTGTTTTCTGCCTGTTTCAAGATGTTAAAATTTTACCAGGTAGAAGACCAAAAAAAAAACACCTCAAAAATAATTTAATTTTACCATTTTCTATAAACTACTGGGAAATAGGTTTGTGATTTTAAGCCTTCTAAAATATTGATAATATTTTTCTAAGCTAAACTGACATACTACAGTTCTACTTTGTTGACATGTGAGCATTATTGGTTTTACTTAATTCCAGCCTGTAGGTAATGATTCCACTAACTGTGTTTGAAACTATAAGAGTTTAGTAAGAACTGATACATTTCCCACTGCCAAAGAGTTTATTTTAAGCTAGATTGTTACTTAAAGGCTTTCTTTCATTGGGTCTTAATAAAATTGTATCATTTCTTAGCATCAGAATCACTGTGTATTCTATTAAGTTAGGCATTCATCCACTTGCCTAATATTCTAAAATGACGGGGCTTGATATTATAAACCAATGAAAATTGAATGTTCTAATTCTATACATGTTTAAACAGGAAGGTAAGAAGGGAAACTGGTTACACTTTCTGTACTCTTAAATAACAGTGGATAGTTTAAATTATACATTATACTTAATGTAGGGTTTTTACCACCAATAGAATATTTGAAATATACTATTATTTAGTACAACAATCATGTATTAATAAGATACAGATTATTGTTGTCATTTTTACAGGTAAAGTAACTAAAGGTCAATAAAACAGGAAAATTAGTAGTACTTGGAAAATTCTTAATACCAAGTAGAATGCTTTTTCCACTATTCCACAGATTTTACACTTAATGAAAATTCAGCCAGGTATTATAGACATTGTTGTTTTATAGGCATTAAAACTTGCCTGACAACAAACACTTAATTCTAAATGATCTTGTGCCAGGAACTTTTTTAAATTTTTTTTGTTTCCATCTAGAGGAGGATCTTTGGAGTCTACTTTGTAAACCAAGCAGATAGCAATGAACAGCTTATCCACTTAAGTTAATGTTCTCATGACTGATCTTGGAGAGGAACACAGTAGCCTACCTTTAGAAACAGTTAGATTCTGAGCTCTCTCAGCTCCTTACCTATTAATGGCAGTTTTTCTGTTTTCTGGGAAGGGAACAACAAGCTAAATACCAAGGCACAAAATATTTATAAAAGTTCAAGAAAAACTATCATATGGGTTACTTACTAACTTTTTATTTTGGACAACAGAAAAAATGTGAGCGCTATTGGCCTTTGTTTGGAGAAGACCCTATAACATTTGCACCATTTAAAATTTCTTGTGTAAGTACATATTTTTGCGTACATTGTTAAACAGAAAATTGGCATGCTAGACTGATGAATGATTAAATTATAATATAGTGTGAACCCAGTTTTACCTAAGCCAAGTACTCAATGTTTCCACGTAAATCTACGCTTAATTATAATAAATATTAATAACATTTCTTTTTATACTGCTTTAAAATTTAGAAGCTTTGGGAATGACTTCATAAATATATAAATTACTTGTACTTTGTTGTGTTAATTCTGTGTTAGTTTGTGTATATAAGTTGATAATAAGTGTGTGTGTGTGTGTGTGTGTGTGTGTGTGTGTGTATGCGTAAACGGAGAAACTGCTTTGAGTGATCTATTTGAAAATTGGTATAAAGTATTGGTTTCAAATTGAATAAATGGGAAAGACCTTTTATGACTGCAGTATAGTTAACCATGTTAATCTTCCATATCTACGTTATGCTCTCTAAAATTGTTATAATTATATGCAAAGGTGGGTTTAAGAATTGCCATCCTAAAAGTAAGAATTGATCCTTTATGTAATTTGATATGAAACTTAACATATATAACTAATAAGCCCTGAAAATGAATTAAATTATAGTTATAAAACTTAACACATTCAGGGGCCAGCCGAGTGGCGCGATGGTTAAGAACTGGCTTGGGACGCCAGAGGGCCCCGGTTCGGATCCCACGTATGAGGGCCAGTGACACTGCCCTCCACAGCTAAGATGCTAAACAACAGCTCAACCTGGAGTGCTGTGAGTCGCTGGCGACGGCGTAGGCTGCAGTCCCTGTGGCAGTGGGTTGCTATGGGCTACTGTATGTAGCCAGCAGCCAGCGTGAGTGGCCGCCCAGAAGCCGGCGACTGATCTGCCTCGCCCGGGAAGTGCGCAATGATGGTGCCAACTTGGGCCAGTGAAGCAACGTCCTCCACAAGTAGACTGAAGAACAAAAGGACAGCAACTTGTCTGTTCCCCTTCCCCCAATTCCCCAGCGCTGTTCCCATTCCCCCAATTCCCCAATAAAAAATCTTACCAAAAAAAAAAAAAACTTAACACATTCAATAAAGATGTTAAAAAATACCTAAATGGTAGGGGGGAAAAAAAACAACTTAACAGCACAAATCTGAGAAAATAAATTTAAAAATAAAAACAATGAAGGAAAAACAAAAAAAAAGAAGTAAAATATAAGTGAGCTTTAAAATACGAGCAGCAGTTTGCTTTGGGTTACTCATGATGGCGTCTTTCTTAATCACCTGAAAGAAATGTATTGTCTTATTTACTCAACTCAAAAGATCCATGGTTGAGCAAATATGAAAATTACATAACTTCCCTGTATTGGTCAGGGCTTTCCAGAGAAAAAGAACCAATAAGATGTGTATATAGAGAAAGAGATCTATTATGTGGAATTGGCCTACGTGATCGTGGAGGCTGACAAGTTCAAAATCTGTAGGGAAGGTGGGCACGCTACAGACCCAGGCAAGCTGATGTTCCGTTCCAGTTCACAGACAGTTTGCTAAAGAACCAGGAAGAATTGATGTTGCAGGATAAAGCTGTCTGCTGGAGAATTCTCTTACTTGGGGGAGACTGGTCCTTTTGTTCTATTTAGGCTTTAACTAATTGGATTACAGTCACCCACATTATAGACGGCTATCTGATCTACTCAGAGTCTTGATGGCCCTGCCAAGTTGACACATAAAATTAACCATCACATTCCCCATCTCAGAATTGCTTGTTTTTTACTTTGTTTTCCATGGTTAAATATAATTTCTATGATTTTACTTGTCATTGATGAGTTCAAGAAGTCCATAATTTTGTAACTTATTGGTGCTTAGAACTTCTGAGTCCCTCAGTGCTTTCTAGGTTGATACAGAGAAGGACTCAGCTTGTATTACAGTCTCCTTTATAAATACAGTGATTTTTATAATGTTAACTGTAACTCAGTTCAACTGCCTGGATTTAATATGCAGTCAATACTCTAAAGTTCTGGTTAAAATGAACTATTCGTGGGTTAAATATAAACATTTAAAGAATCATACTGCACTTCATGTTATTTGAAATTAATGAAAACCAATACATATCACATTGTCTACTTCTGTGAGGTAACACTTCCTGCCTCACAAATCCAAAAAGGATTCTACAATAGTAAGTTCCTGAACAGTCCGGGAAACCTAGTTCTGTGCATTGTGTTTGCACTGAACATTTGCGAATTTAAATTTAATAAATTAACTGTACTCAATGTCACAATTCAAGTGACATTGAAACATATACCACTTAACATTCAACAACAAAACAACTTGAAATTTTTGAACAGTTGGGGATCAGGAATAGTAAACATCTTAAAATAATGAATAGAGAAAAGAAAGGAATAATTTATAATTTGGAAAAAGGTGAATTGACTTTTGGGTGGTTTTTCAAATGAACTAGAAGATAATTAAAAAGTCTTCTTGATAAGAGGTTTGATTTGATTAATAACAGCTGGTTTTGTTTGTCAGTATTGGGATTGATCCTTGCTGAAGACACAAAGTTTTAAAGATTTCAAAATGGAAAGTAGTTTGTGTCTTGTGGTTGTTTCAGACAACTCAGGATTTGTTATCACTGATGTAAACAAAAAATCAAATTTAGAAATAGAAACAAGTTGGTGAAAATAACCATAATAACTGACTTATTACTTGACAATCAAAGTGTTGAAGACTGACTGAGCAAGGACAATGTCATGAGCTATCTTGGTTTGGGTTGAGGAGGATAAAGTGTTGGTGGAACGGGGAGGACTGGCTAGCAGGAGCTCAGTCACATGTTGCTGCACATAAATCACTTAGACCAGATGTGGGCACACTATCCATGGGTCAGTCTAGCCCACTGCCTGTTTTGTAAATAAAGTTTTATTGGAACCAATCCAGTTAATTTACATATTTGCCTATCACAACAGCAAAGTTGAGTAGACAGAGACTTTATGGCTGGCAAAGCCAAAGATATGTATTAAGTCACCCTTTACAGGAAAGAGAAAATGAAGTGTTAGGCCAGTGTTTTCATCCATACTCATTTTTGATGAAAGTAAAAACATACTTTTCTTCTAATGTTATTTGAAAAGTTCAAAATAAATGAGTATGGGCCGGCTGAGTGGCGCATTGGTTAAGAGTTGGCTTGGGACACCAGCTCTGAGCAGCAGGATCCCGGTTCAGATCCCACATTAGGGCCAGTGATGCTGCGCCCTCTACAGCTAAGATGGTGAACAACAGCTCGACCTGGAACTGGCTGCTGTGAGTCGCCGGCAACAGCATAGGCTGCAGTGGTCTACTGTAAAAAGCTACTGTGAGTGGCTGGCAGCTGGCGTGAGCGGCCGTCCAGGGCCCGGTGACCGATCTGCCTCACTATGGAAAAGCGCAATGATAATACCAACATGGCCAGTGAAGCGACGTTCTCCACAACTAGACTGAAGAACAAAAGGACAGCAACTTGTCTGTTCCCTTTCCCCGATTCCGCAACACTGTTTCCCTCCCCCAATACCCTAATAAAATCTTTAAAAAATAAAAAAATAGTATGATTTTAAAAATTAAGGCAGGAATAATATTGGATTTTTCAATTAATAAAACAGTACCCTGTTGGCCCTAGGACAATCGATGTTCTAGACTATCTTTGGTTTTAACTTCTAAGGTAAAGAATAGTTTTCTTTGTGACAAACTGATGTAGAGGCTTTATTCTAATACTCTGACAAATGACAGTAAGAGACTTTTAAAGTAGTTATATTATCAACCAGAATACCAATTTGGGAATTTCTGAGTGTAACCTCTTCCTTCTCCATTTGGCATCCAGTTAATTGAGAGTTGAGTGTTAAGTAGGGAAGATCAAGCTTTATGGAAAGATAAAATGGTTTCAGGTGGTGGTAGCTACTAAAAGTAACATTCTGTTTGAATTATTTCTATTACATGATTTTGGGGATGGTTATTACCTTTTATTGATGATAGATTTCTAGCTAAGTAATTGGTTAGCAGACACTTCTGTTTAGAAAAAAAAAGTAGGGCCGGCCGAGTGGCGCATTGGTTAAGAACTGGCTTGGGATGCCAGAGGGCCCTGGTTCGGAGATCCCACATGAGGGCCAGTGACACTGCGCCCTCTACAGCTAAGATGGTGAACAACAGCTTGACCTGGAGCTGGGCTGCCATGAGTCACCGGTGGTGGTGTAGGCTGCAGTGAGGCTGGCTGGCAGCTGGCGTGCGCTTTCGTGAGCTGCTGTGAGCCGCTGTGAGCGACCGTCCAATGGCCGGCGAGTGACTGTCTCACCCAGGAAGAGTGCAATGATAATGCCAACATGGACCAGTGAAGCGATGTCCTCCACAACTAGACTGAAGAACAA